>NC_073692.1:209802551-209949711 GCF_029784155.1 Uranotaenia lowii
CAAATACCAGGTGTTAGGTGTTTCGAGCAATTCAGGACCGGTCAGTTTACGCGCGTAGCCTTTTTGTAGATAGTCTTCGATTTTGTTGCAATATTGATCTGCAAATTCGGGATCTGCATCCATCTTTTTTTCCATCACTTTCAAACGACGCAACGCCTGTGGTTTGCTGTCAGGAAACGTGAAGTGATTGAACTTGTACAGCTGACCTACCTCATAACGATCGTCGATGCACTTGATGGTACGGTTCATAATATCTACTGCTCTCGTATCCTCTTCAGCCATTTTAGGTGACTGAGTTGTCATCCCAAAATTATCAACAGCGTACATAGTTTTTATTAAATCAGTCAACTCCATGTCTTCAATCGAACATAGTAAAACATGAGGAATCTCAATGCATTCTGCAACAGGTTGAATTTCTCCATGGACTGTCCAACCCAAATGACATCGAGTGAGCTGTAACCCTCGAATCGAATACTGGATGGTTTTCAGAGGAACAATTAAACCAGCATTATTTGAACCGATCAGCATACGAGGAGTTGCATTTTCGATTACTTTCAGCTTTTCTTCGTCTAACAGAGGATACAACTGACGAATCTGAGCTAAGTCGAAATTCATTTGCGAAAGCTTCATGTTCTTGATCGTCCTAACGTTATTCATCTTGTGCCAGACTGCCTGATCAGAAGGTCCAGATATTTGCAGAGAAATGATCATCGATGTGTCGTCTGTATGCGTGATTCCGTTGGTCCAACGGTACGAAATTGGAGAAACTGTACCCTGCAAATCCATTTCCTTAGCGATCAAAGAATCTAACATGGTCAGCGATGATCCTTCGTCGAAAAGTGCAAAAACTTCTTCAGTTTTAGTTTTACTACGGATGCGCACCTTTCCTACTCGAAGTATTGTGTTACAACCCACAATCGTATTGCATGTTCCACCTACAGTTAGGACAGGTTGCTTCGAATCGTTACCAGGATGAACGAGCTGATGATGGTTTTTCTTGCATATCGAGCAGGTCTTGCTCGATTTACAATTCCGTCGCGAATGATCCACTTCAAGGCATAGATAGCACGCTTTACATCCTCTTACCGTCGATCTACGCTGCTCAATAGACATTTTCAAAAACTTCTCACATTGCTTCAAACCAGGGTGTTCTTCAGATGAGCATAGAGGACATTGAGATCGGCTATCAGTTGCAGTGTTGCTGACCTGGAACACAGGCGGTCTTACTCTTTGGACGGGTGCCTGACGGCGACTATGGAAGGTAGGATTGACACTGGCTAGTTGGTTGTCCAACTCATCCTCCAACCAACCAGAAAAAATGTCGAAAGTTATCATCCTATTTTCTCTCGTCAAACTGGCCTTGTGACGAATCCACATCTGCTTGCTAAATGTTGGCAGCTTGTCTGCTAGATGAGCAATTAATTCGGGATTCATCAAATACATTTCAGCGTTAACATTTTTCAGAGCCACAGCAGTACCAGTAACGGCGTTGAAAAATGTCCTAAATGATTCAATATTTCCCTCTCTAACTGTTTCCAGGTTTCTAAGCATGTCCAGCCTATTCGACACAATCCATTCTGTACGTCCAAAATTCGTTTTTAACAGTTTCATAATCTGGTTCACATTTTCAGCGGAGGTAAGGAGAGCCTCAACGCATTGTCTGGCCTTGCCGTGAAGCGCTTTATTCAGCCTTCTCAGGTTGTCTTGACTAGATAAAGCAAATTCAACGGTGGATATGTTGAATTCGTTCTCGAAAATGGGCCATTCCATCAAGTTTCCGTTGAACTGAGGCAAATCTCTCACAGCACGATACTGCAACGCTTTCAGTGCTTGCGTAACAACTTCGGTTTGTCCAGAGCCGCGGTCAACGGGGGGATCAAAACGAGGTGGTGGGTTAGGTTGTTCATGACCGTCAGGAATGTCTTCAACCCAACTCCGGACACGACGATCAGGGCTACTATGAATGGAACTTCTCGAAACAGATTTCAGTTCGTTAATCTGAATCTCCCTTTCAATGCGCCTATGTTGAAACTCAGACTTTTTCTTTCTAGTTGCATCTCTAAATCTTTCTGTATCTTTAGCTCCTCTAGTTTTTGTTGAGCTCTAATCTGATCTACTCTTAGAGATGCTTCTAACTCTTCCTTTTCTAATTGGTTTTCCAATTCTAGTGCTCTAATCTGACTAACAGTTTCACTAACGACTGACTTTCTGCTACTTATCGATCGTTTACTCCTACAGCTCATATTTCCGGTTTTGCTTCTAGCATTATCACCCGACTCGGAGTGCACTCTTGCATGTGCTGCACCCACTTCATACGGCCCAGGAATGGCAGCATCATGTGATAACGCAGGAACTTCTTTCATCGGAGTACGATACATTGTGCTTGCTTGTGGAAGTTTATAAACGAAATCGTCGAACTTCTTCGGGACTTTACCTGCCGTTGATCTTTCTGTTCGGCGCAGGTTAGGTTCCATATAAACTGGTGTTGAGTTTCGAAGGACCAAATATTAAACCTCGGACTCTACTGGCCGAGCAATCTAACGGGTTTTACCTGCCGGTGGGAAGGACCAAATATTAAACCTCGGACTCTACTGGCCGAGCAATCTAACGGGTTTTACCTGCCGGTGGGAAGGACCAAATATTAAACCTCGGACTCTACTGGCCGAGCAATCTAACGGGTTTTACCTGCCGGTGGGAAGGACCAAATATTAATCCTCGGACTCTACTGGCCGAGCAATCTAACGGGTTTTACCTGCCGGTGGGAAGGACCAAATATTAAACCTCGGACTCTACTGGCCGAGCAATCTAACGGGTTTTACCTGCCGGTGGGAAGGACCAAATATTAAACCTCGGACTCTACTGGCCGAGCAATCTAACGGGTTTTACCTGCCGGTGGGAAGGACCAAATATTAAACCTCGGACTCTACTGGCCGAGCAATCTAACGGGTTTTACCTGCCGGTGGGAAGGACCAAATATTAAACCTCGGACTCTACTGGCCGAGCAATCTAACGGGTTTTACCTGCCGGTGGGAAGGACCAAATATTAAACCTCGGACTCTAATGGCCGAGCAATCTAACGGGTTTTACCTGCCGGTGGGAAGGACCAAATATTAAACCTCGGACTCTACTGGCCGAGCAATCTGTCGCTTCCGGAGGTTTCCGCTGGGGTAAGTTTAAATTTCGGACCGTGATTGGAAAAGCAGTATTTTACAAAAGAACTCCTTGGTTTATTTTAACGAGCAAAAACACGTGTGAATTTTCTTCTCCCTGACGTACAAGTGAAAATTTTTTTCAAATCTTTCAATGCCTGCTACGATCAAATCTCGTTGTCGGCAACAGGACTGAACTATTATTTTTTCTAGAAATCAACGAGATGCAGATTCAAAATACTTTTTTTGGAGCATCAAGTAGAACCTGTGATACAATTCGTTTCATGCAAAACATGTTAAATTACAGCAAATTTACTCGAATGAGGATACGTTTTATTTTTTCAGGGCTGCGTTATAATAAAGCAAGTTTTACAACACATTTGCATGAAATCCAATTTTACATGAAATGTAAAGCTCAGATTTTTTTTTAGCAGAATAACAATAATGACAGTTGGATTGAGATTTCTTTCTCAACACAACTTCAAGATATTGAGATATCCCACTACACCCCATCTCCCCTACTTAATTATTCTTAAGACAGCTATTCCAGGATCAACGTTTGATCGACAGATTTAATTCCGAAGCACCTATCGCGTAACTTTCAGAAGATGTTAGTTCTAATGAAATTCGAAATTCATGGTTCGGCAAACGCTCATAAATCTATGATAAACTGCTGAAACATGGATCACGATGTTCAACACAATCTTACACAGCCTTAAGCCATATCCATCGCCATCAATCATAGCTAAAACGCTAAATCCCTCCCGACTGTCCCGAATCGCGGCAAACACCAAAGCCAAACATGCCCTTTCTCTCTCACGTAGAAATGTGTAACTATCAGCGATGTAAATTGCTAGCCATGCAAATTAATTGCACCAGATTTCAAAATCAATTAAATAATTCGTATATGTACGTTTTACTGCTTTTCTTTCTCGTTTTCACACGCACATGGCCACAGCAGACACAGTTTGACCGATACGCGGGCCATGATTTACGGCCAACGGAACTGCTGATACCCCCGAAGAGCTCGGCGTCCCCGGCCAGCGGTCAGATGTCGCTCGGCGGAGGAATCGGTTCAGCGACTCCGACGCCGTCGGTGGTAAATCAATTTCATACGTCGAATTTTAATCAGACTGGCACCGGAGCAGCGCTGCCGATAGGTCTTAAATTTGGGGCACCGTCGACGGCGTACTTCGACGCAATTGGTCCAAATGGAGGAGGGAATCCACTGGTTCTGCCATCCGGAACACTCGACCGAGCGAAGCACCACCAGCATCAACAACCTTTGAATGGAGGACTTGTGATGGTGGCCAACGGCGGACCCGGAAGTGGCATCCATCATAGCAGCGGCGTTAGTTTAGAAGGTGTCAATCCGAACGATTACGACATCAATGTGCATACGATCAAAAATATGCTGATGACGACGCGAGTTCCCGAAAGCTGTGTCTAATGCACCGCATCACTATCTTGTGATGTGATTTGCTTGAGCCGAAATTGACAAAATCTCATAAGTTTCTAAGAATGAGTTGGTATCTGAAAGTGGATCCTTGAACGAATAAATTGATAACATTTAAGCACTTTAAGGCGAAAAATTAAAATTTGTCATAGGTATGATTCAAAAGAAAAAAAAACAGACACAACCAACACAAAAGAATCGATCATTTTAAATATAAATTTAATAGGTACCAGAATTTTGAATAATTAATTCGGAAATCTGAATTCAAAAACATAAATATGAATTTGAATCTAAAATCTGAATCTAAAATCTGAATCTGAAATCTGAATCTGAAATCTGAATCTGAAATCTGAATCTGAAATCTGAATCAGAAATCTAAATCAGAAATCTGAATCTGAAATCTGAATCTGAAATCAGAATCTGAAATCTGAATCTGAAATCTGAATCTGAAATCTGAATCTGAATTCTGAATCTGTAATCTGAATCTGAAATCTGAATCTGAATCTGAAATCTTAATCTGAAATCTGAATCTGAATTCTGAATCTGAAATCTGAATCTGAATCTGAAATCTGAATCTGAAATCTGAATCTGAAATCTGAATCTGAAATCTGAATCTGAAATCTGAATCTGAAATCTGAAATCTGAATCTGAAATCTGAATCTGAAATCTGAATCTGAAATCTGAATCTGAAATCTGAATCTGAAATCTGAATCTGAAATCTGAATCTGAAATCTGAATCTGAAATCTGAATCTGAAATCTGAATCTGAAATCTGAATCTGAAATCTGAATCTGAAATCTGAATCTGAAATCTGAATCTGAAATCTGAATCTGAAATCTGAATCTGAAATCTGAATCTGAAATCTGAATCTGAAATCTGAATCTGAAATCTGAATCTGAATTCTGAATCTGAAATCTGAATCTGAAATCTGAATCTGAAATCTGAATCTGAAATCTGAATCTGAAATCTGAATCTGAAATCTGAATCTGAAATCTGAATCTGAAATCTGAATCTGAAATCTGAATCTGAAATCTGAATCTGAAATCTGAATCTGAAATCTGAATCTGAAATCTGAATCTGAAATCTGAATCTGAAATCTGAATCTGAAATCTGAATCTGAAATCTGAATCTGAAATCTGAATCTGAAATCTGAATCTGAAATCTGAATCTGAAATCTGAATCTGAAATCTGAATCTGAAATCTGAATCTGAAATCTGAATCTGAAATCTGAATCTGAAATCTGAATCTGAAATCTGAATCTGAAATCTGAATCTGAAATCTGAATCTGAAATCGGAATCTGAAATCTGAATCTGACATCTGAATCTGAAATCTGAATCTGAAATCTGAATCTGAAATCTGAATCTGAAATCTGAATCTGAAATCTGAAATCTGAGTCTGAAATCTGAATCTGAAATCTGAATCTGAAATCTGAAATCTGAAATCTGAAATGTAAATCTGAATCTGAAATCTGAATCTGGTTAAAATGAATCGTAAATCTGTAATCTGCATTTTATGTCTAAAATCTTAATCTGACTGAAGTATTCGATTTTGATAAATTGAAAAATATACTTTGCCTATCAGTAATAAAGCATGAAACACATATCAAAAGTAAGGGTCAGCAAAATCATATCATCAAATTCAAATAAAATATTCGTTTACTAACAATTTTAGTTTAAATGATCGAAACTTTCAGATGGCCGACTAATTTTAAGAAAACATTGAGTTGTAATTAAACGGTTCTTGAAAAAATGTAAATATGTAAAGTATATAAAAACAAGAGTTTACTCCAGCTGTAATTGATATTTCGGCAAAATTTGAGAAAATTGTATTAGATGCAAATTTTTTTTAATGGATAATCTAAAGCCCTTCGACGTTAAACTGGCTGTAGAAGTTAAGAAAATCGCGTCCCTAAAAGCTGCAGGAGCAGCTGCTGTTGGCATTTACGGGAATCAAGCTCGATTGTAAAAATATATCAGGCAAAGGACTTATTTAGACAATTAAACTAAAATATTTGTAACAAATAGGGATAGCAAATTTTCTTCCAAAAGGAGTGTTCATAAAAATTCAAACTTTAAACTGCTTAAAATTAGGTTTGCCTTATTTGGATTAAGTATAGCTCATGATTGATTTGAATAGTAAACTGAATTTCTTACTTTTTAAGTAATTTTAATTGTTAATTACCTTACCTTACCAGCATTTCAAAAGTGCCAATTTTGTAATTTATTAAAAATTAACAACAACTTCCTATCCTGAGCATGAGCAAAAAGTGTACAATTCCAATATCACATGCGACATTCAGAACTGAATGATCAAAAAAACGAACAATAAATATTTGAAGGAAAAAAAAACCTCTGTCGAGAGTGCAGAAACAATAAAAACTTACTGAAAAGCACCGTGCAAAAAAACTGAAAATCCAATTAAAATTTATAGAATAGACAAAGTTCACCCGTTATAGATTTATCGCAAGTAAAATGATCATTGGGGAAATCTAGGTTATGGGCTCAATTTCGAAATAGAAGGACGGTAATAAAGAAAATTTATAAAATAAGTGTGAATGTTTTAATAATGTGTTGACAAGCCTTTTTCTCGTTTAATTTCTGTTCTGTTAAGAATTTTGCATTCTGAAACTTGATTTTTCAGTTCTATGTTCGAATAAAATGATTTGGATCGTTCATGTCCCATAACAGTTATGTTAGTTGAAAAACACAATTTTATTTACGTCCAGAAGTCCGGTCAAAAGCACTTTCAAGTCCGCTTTTATTCCTGAATGTTTGAAAGCAATTCATCTTAAAATACTTCATTCGACGTATATATTGAACTTTGAATGCATGCATTCATAAGTGAACGATATAACTTCTAGTCATATACCTGACCTTTGCTGGACATTTCTTTTGCGGTTTTTGCAATAAATTAGAAAAACAAAATATCTACATATCAAGAACGTTTAATAACAGAAATATTCACGTCAATTAAAGAACAATAGTGCACAGATACAAACAACTTAAATTACTTTGGCGTCTTTCTGGTGCTCCTCGCCGGAGCTGCTGCCGGAACGGGTTTAGCTTTGGTCACCGTATCTTTCGTGGCCGGCACGGATTTTGCAGGCTGCGGTTTGGTTGCTTTTGGTTCTGACTTCTTTGCTGCAGGTGCTGCTGTCTCTTTCGATTTCTTGCTAACAGCAGCTTTCAACTTACTCTTACTGCCAGCTGCTGACACCTGACCGAGACCAATAGACAGTCGAACAGCTCCAGTTGTCTTTGACACTTTTGCCTTAGGCCCTGCCGGAGCTGCTTTTTTGCCCTTCGTAAGCTTCGAGTTGTTGTTAATGTCTTTGGATGCTTTTTTCACTGCTGGCGCTGCTGGCTTTGCTGTCGGCTTTTTTGCTGCTTTTTCTGTAGTGCTTTTAGCGGTAGCTGGTTTCTTTTTCTGATTTGATTTCGATTTTGGGTTCGGCTTCGATGTTGGTTTTGATTTCGATGTGTGATGCAAAGCTGCTTTTTCTGCCTTCTCTTGTGCTCTAGCGAGTTTCTTCAAATGTTCAGTTGAAATCACTATCGATCCGGACAATCCGTTACCAGACACTCTTTTGAAAACTTTATCAGCAATGCCAGTGATTAAAGCCTTTTTGAAGAAAAACTTCTTCAAAGTATCTTCAGCATGATACTTCGAAGAAATATGCTTAAACAGTTTGGGTATTGAAACTCCACTCCTTTTACCATCTGCCAATTCTTTCAAACCTTCGTAAATCATCGTTTCATAGGAGGGTAATTTCGGTTTACTGACAGCTGTTGCTCTTGGGATTATTGCCTTCGCATTAACTACTGGCATCGGTTTCTCAACCTTCGGCACCGCTTTGACCGGCTCCACTGTTTCCTCTTCTCTATCGCTTTCATCATCTTGCTCTTCCGCTTCTTCGTCGTTTTCCACAGTTCCCTGGCTCGTCTCATCGTCCTCCTCTTCTTGACCACTGTCATTCGATTCATTGCCATCTTCATCGTCAGTCTGCTGTTGTGGAATCGATTTTTTCATCGGTAACTTCGGATCAAGCGGAATTGGTGTCGCTATGCGACTGGTTTCGGGTTCAGATTCAGATTCCGACGAGCTCATGTTTATCTGGAAATTTAACAAAAAGTGAAGGTTCAGATTTTTGTTATTCCTCTTCCAGAATTCAGATTTTATCACTTTGACTATAAAAGCAATGTTTCGATGCAGTTTCAAATTAAAAATAATTCCGAAAAATATTACAACATCAGATTTCAGATTCAGATTTCAGTTTCAGATTTAAGATTCAGATTTCAGAATTTAGATTTAGATTTCAGAATTTAGATTCAGATTCTAGATTCAGATTCAGATTTCAGATTCAGATTTCAGATTCAGATTTCAAATTCAGATTTCAGATTCAGATTTCAGATTCAGATTTCAGATTCAGATTTCAGATTCAGATTTCAGATTCAGATTTCAGATTCAGATTTCAGATTCAGATTTCAGATTCAGATTTCAGATTCAGATTTCAGATTCAGATTTCAGATTCAGATTTCAGATTCAGATTTCAGATTCAGATTTCAGATTCAGATTTCAGATTCAGATTTCAGATTCAGATTTCAGATTCAGATTTCAGATTCAGATTTCAGATTCAGATCTCAGATTCAGATTTCAGATTCAGATTTCAGATTCAGATTTCAAATTCAGATTTCAGATTCAGATTTCAGATTCAGATTTCAGATTCAGATTTCAGATTCAGATTTCAGATTCAGATTTCAGATTCAGATTTCAGATTCAGATTTCAGATTCAGATTTCAGATTCAGATTTCAGATTCAGATTTCAGATTCAGATTTCAGATTCAGATTTCAGATTCAGATTTCAGATTCAGATTTCAGATTCAGATTTCAGATTCAGATTTCAGATTCAGATTTCAGATTCAGATTTCAGATTCAGATTTCAGAGTCAGATTTCAGATTCAGATTTCAGATTCAGATTTCAGATTCAGATTTCAGATTCAGATCTCAGATTCAGATTTCAGATTCAGATTTCAGATTCAGATTTCAGATTCAGAATTCAGATTCAGATTTCAGATTCAGATTTCAGATTCAGATTTCAGATTCAGATTTCAGATTCAGATTTCAGATTCAGATTTCAGATTCAGATTTCAGATTCAGATTTCAGATTCAGATTTCAGATTCAGATTTCAGATTCAGATTTCAGATTCAGATTTCAGATTCAGATTTCAGATTCAGATTTCAGATTCAGATTTCAGATTCAGATTTCAGATTCAGATTTCAGATTCAGATTTCAGATTCAGATTTCAGATTCAGATTTCAGATTCAGATTTCAGATTCAGATTTCAGATTCAGATTTCAGATTCAGATTTCAGATTCAGATTTCAGATTCAGATTTCAGATTCAGATTTCAGATTCAGATTTCAGATTCAGATTTCAGATTCAGATTTCAGATTCAGATTTCAGATTCAGATTTCAGATTCAGATTTCAGATTCAGATTTCAGATTCAGATTTCAGATTCAGATTTCAGATTCAGATTTCAGATTCAGATTTCAGATTCAGATTTCAGATTCAGATTTCAGATTCAGATTTCAGATTCAGATTTCAGATTCAGATTTCAGATTCAGATTTCAGATTCAGATTTCAGATTCAGATTTCAGATTCAGATTTCAGATTCAGATTTCAGATTTCAGATTCAGATTTCAGATTCAGATTTCAGATTCAGATTTCAGATTCAGATTTCAGATTCAGATTTCAGATTCAGATTTCAGATTCAGATTTCAGATTCAGATTTCAGATTCAGATTTCAGATTCAGATTTCAGATTCAGATTTCAGATTCAGATTTCAGATTCAGATTTCAGATTCAGATTTCAGATTCAGATTTCAGATTCAGATTTCAGATTCAGATTTCAGATTCAGATTTCAGATTCAGATTTCAGATTCAGATTTCAGATTCAGATTTCAGATTCAGATTTCAGATTCAGATTTCAGATTCAGATTTCAGATTCAGATTTCAGATTCAGATTTCAGATTCAGATTTCAGATTCAGATTTCAGATTCAGATTTCAGATTCAGATTTCAGATTCAGATTTCAGATTCAGATTTCAGATTCAGATTTAAGATTCAGATTTCAGATTCAGATTTCAGATTCAGATTTCAGATTCAGATTTCAGATTCAGATTCCAGATTCAGATTTCAGATTCAGATTTCAGATTCAGATTTCAGATTCAGATTTCAGATTCAGATTTCAGATTCAGATTTCAGATTCAGATTTCAGATTCAGATTTCAGATTCAGATTTCAGATTCAGATTTCAGATTCAGATTTCAGATTCAGATTTCAGATTTCAGATTCAGATTTCAGATTCAGATTTCAGATTCAGATTTCAGATTCAGATTTCAGATTCAGATTTCAGATTCAGATTTCAGATTCAGATTTAAGATTCAGATTTCAGATTCAGATTTCAGATTCAGATTTCAGATTCAGAATTCAGATTCAGATTTCAGATTCAGATTTCAGATTCAGATTTCAGATTCAGATTTCAGATTCAGATTTCAGATTCAGATTTCAGATTCAGATTTCAGATTCAGATTTCAGATTCAGATTTCAGATTCAGATTTCAGATTCAGATTTCAGATTCAGATTTCAGATTCAGATTTCAGATTCAGATTTCAGATTCAGATTTCAGATTCAGATTTCAGATTCAGATTTCAGATTCAGATTTCAGATTCAGATTTCAGATTCAGATTTCAGATTCAGATTTCAGATTCAGATTTCAGATTCAGATTTCAGATTCAGATTTCAGATTCAGATTTCAGATTCAGATTTCAGATTCAGATTCAGATTTCAGATTCAGATTTCAGATTCAGATTTCAGATTCAGATTTCAGATTCAGATTTCAGATTCAGATTTCAGATTCAGATTCAGATTTCAGATTCAGATTTCAGATTCAGATTTCAGATTCAGAATTCAGATTCAGATTTCAGATTCAGAATTCAGATTCAGAATTCAAATTCAACATTCAGATTCAGAATTCAAATTCAGAATTCAGATTCAGAATTCAGATTCAGAATTCAGATTCAGAATTCAGATTCAGAATTCAGATTCAGAACTCAGATTCAGAATTCAGATTCAGAATTCAGATTCAGAATTCAGAATTCAGATTCAGAATTAAGATTCAGAATTCAGATTCTGTAAATTTATTTTTCGGCATATCGGTGAAAAGTAGTTATGAAATTGATAAAGATGGATAGAGAAGTGAGAAGAAAATTTACAGATGTTGAAAAGAGCGAAAGAGCATTTTTGCGAGGAAACTTATTAACGTACACCATACTTTACCCTGCAACATTTCATTATTTAGGAGAAGTAGTACCGGGATAGAGGTGGCACTACCTTAACCTATACAATGAAATCTGGTTGGTCCGAAGTCTACATGTGGTGGACACGTATACTCCGGACGGGCAAAATATTTTGCCCGTCCGGAGTATACGTGTCCACCACATGTAGACTTCGGACCAACCAGATTTCATTGTATAGGTTAAGGTAGTGCCACCTCTATCCCGGTACTACTTCTCCTAAATAATGAAATGTTGCAGGGTAAAGTATGGTGTACGTTAATAAGTTTCCTCGCAAAAATGCTCTTTCGCTCTTTTCAACATCTGTAAATTTTCTTCTCACTTCTCTATCCATCTTTATCAATTTCATAACTACTTTTCACCGATATGCCGAAAAATAAATTTACAAAATTAATTAACGGTGGTTAACTTATCTTAAGAATTCAGATTCAAAATTCACATTCATAATTCAGATTCAGAATTATGATTCAGAATTCAGATATACAGTTCAGATTTAGATTTCAGATTCAGAATTCAGAATTCCGATTCATAATTCAGAATTCAGATTCAGATTCAGAATTCACATTCAAAATTCAGATTCAGAATTCAGATTCAGCATTCAGATTCAGAATTCAGATTCAGAATTCAGATTCAGAATTCAGATTCAGAATTCAGACTCAGAATTCAGATTCAGAATTCAGATTCAGAATTCAGATTCAGAATTCAGATTCAGAATTCAAATTCAGAATTCAGATTCAGAATTCAGATTCAGAATTCAGATTCAGAATTCAGTTTCAGAATTCAGATTCAGAATTCAGATTCAGAATTCAGAATTCAGAATTCAGAATTCAGAATTCAGATTCAGAATTCAGATTCAGAATTCAGATTCAGAATTCAGATTCAGAATTCAGATTCAGAATTCAGATTCAGAATTCAGATTCAGAATTCAGATTCAGAATTCAGATTCAGAATTCAGATTCAGAACTCAGATTCAGAATTCAGATTCAGAATTCAGATTCAGAATTCAGATTCAGAATTCAGATTCAGATTCAGAATTCAGATTCAGAATTCAGAAATCAGATTCAGAATTCAGATTCAGAATTCAGAAATCAGATTCAGAATTCAGATTCAGAATTCAGATTCAGAATTCAGATTCAGAATTCAGATTCAGAATTCAGATTCAGAATTCAGATTCAGAATTCAGATTCAGAATTCAGATTAAGAATTCAAAATTCAGATTCAGAATTCAGATTCAGAATTCAGATTCAGAATTCAAATTCAGAATTCAGATTCAGAATTCAGATTCAGAATTCAGATTCAGAATACAGATTCAGAATTCAGATTCAGAATTCAGATTCAGAATTCAGAATTCACATTCAGAATTCAGAATTCAGATTCAGAATTCAGATTCAGTATTCAGATTCAGAATTCAGATTCAGAATTCAGATTCAGAATTCAGATTCAGAATTCAGATTCAGAATTCAGATTCAGAATTCAGATTCAGAATTCAGATTCAGAATTCAGATTCAGAATTCAGATTCAGAATTCAGATTCAGAATTCAGATTCAGAATTCAGATTCAGAATTCAGATTCAGAATTCAGATTCAGAATTCAGATTCAGAATTCAGATTCAGAATTCAGATTCAGAATTCAGATTCAGAATTCAGATTCAGAATTCAGATTCAGAATTCAGATTCAGAATTCAGATTCAGAATTCAGATTCAGATTCAGAATTCAGATTCAGAATTCAGATTCAGAATTCAGATTCAGAACTCAGATTCAGAATTCAGATTCAGAATTCAGATTCAGAATTCAGATTCAGAATTCAGATTCAGAATTCAGATTCAGATTCAGAATTCAGATTCAGATTCAGAATTCAGAAATCAGATTCAGAATTCAGATTCAGAATTCAGATTCAGAATTCAGATACAGAATTCAGATTCAGAATTCAGATTCAGAATTCAGATTCAGAATTCAGATTCAGAATTCAGATTCAGAATTCAGATTCAGAATTCAGATTCAGAATTCAGATTCAGAATTCAGATTCAGAATTCAGATTCAGAATTCAGATTCAGAATTCAGATTCAGAATTCAGATTCAGAATTCAGATTCAGAATTCAGATTCAGAATTCAGATTAAGAATTCAAAATTCAGATTCAGAATTCAGATTCAGAATTCAGATTCAGAATTCAGATTCAGAATTCAAATTCAGAATTCAGATTCAGAATTCAGATTCAGAATACAGATTCAGAATACAGATTCAGAATTCAGATTCAGAATTCAGATTCAGAATTCAGAATTCACATTCAGAATTCAGAATTCAGATTCAGAATTCAGATTCAGTATTCAGATTCAGAATTCAGATTCAGAATTCAGATTCAGTATTCAGATTCAGAATTCAGATTCAGAATTCAGATTCAGATTCAGAATTCAGATTCAGAATTCAGATTCAGAATTCAGATTCAGAATTCAGATTCAGAATTCAGATTCAGAATTCAGATTCAGAATTCAGATTCAGAATTCAGATTCAGAATTCAGATTCAGAATTCAGATTCAGAATTCAGATTCAGAATTCAGATTCAGAATTCAGATTCAGAATTCAGATTCAGAATTCAGATTCTGAATTAGATTCAGAAATCAGATTCAGAATTCAGATTCAGATTTCAGATTCAGAATTTAGATTCAGAGTTCAGATTCAGAATTCAGATATAGAGTTCAGATTTAGATTTCAGATTCAGAATTTAAAATTCAGATTCAGAATTCAGAATTCAGATTCAGATTCAGAATTCAGATTCAAAATTCAGATTCAGATTTCAGATTCAGAATTCAGATTCAGAATTCAGATACAGAATTCAGATTCAGAATTCAGATTCAGAATTCAGATTCAGAATTCAGATTCTGTAAATTTATTTTTCGGCATATCGGTGAAAAGTAGTTATGAAATTGATAAAGATGGATAGAGAAGTGAGAAGAAAATTTACAGATGTTGAAAAGAGCGAAAGAGCATTTTTGCGAGGAAACTTATTAACGTACACCATACTTTACCCTGCAACATTTCATTATTTAGGAGAAGTAGTACCGGGATAGAGGTGGCACTACCTTAACCTATACAATGAAATCTGGTTGGTCCGAAGTCTACATGTGGTGGACACGTATACTCCGGACGGGCCGTCCGGAGTATACGTGTCCACCACATGTAGACTTCGGACCAACCAGATTTCATTGTATAGGTTAAGGTAGTGCCACCTCTATCCCGGTACTACTTCTCCTAAATAATGAAATGTTGCAGGGTAAAGTATGGTGTACGTTAATAAGTTTCCTCGCAAAAATGCTCTTTCGCTCTTTTCAACATCTGTAAATTTTCTTCTCACTTCTCTATCCATCTTTATCAATTTCATAACTACTTTTCACCGATATGCCGAAAAATAAATTTACAAAATTAATTAACGGTGGTTAACTTATCTTAAGAATTCAGATTCAGAATTCAGATTCAGAATTCAGATTCAGAATTCAGATTCAGAATTCAGATTCAGAATTCAGATTCAGAATTCAGATTCAGAATACAGATTCATAATTCAGATTCAGAATTCAGATTCAGAATTCAGATTCAGAATTCAGATTCAGAATTCAGATTCAGAATTCAGATTCAGAATTCAGATTCAGAATTCAGATTCAGAATTCAGATTCAGAATTCAGATTCAGAATTCAGATTCAGAATTCAGATTCAGAATTCAGATTCAGAATTCAGATTCAGAATTCAGATTCAGAATTCAGATTCAGAATTTAGATTCAGAATTTAGATTCAGAATTTAGATTCAGAATTCAGATTCAGAACTCAGATTCATATTTCAGATTTAGAATTCAGATTCAGAATTCAAATTCAGAATTCAGATTCAGAAATCAGATTCAGAATTCAGATTCAGAATTCAGAATTCAGATTCAGAATTCAGAATTCAGATTCAGAATTCAGATTCAGAATTCAGATTCAGAATTCAGATTCAGAATTTAGATTCAGAATTCAGATTCAGAATTCAGATTCAGAATTCAGATTCAGAATTCAGATTCAGAATTCAGATTCCAATTACAGATTGAGATTACAGATTCAGAATTCAATTTCAGAATGCCAATTCAGAATTCAATTTCAGAATTAAAATTAAGAATTCCGAATCAGAATCTAGATTCAGGATTCAGATTAAGAATTCACCAATTCAGAATCAAAAATCAAAGAATATAGGTTAAGAATTTAGATTCAGAGTATAAATTAAAATGTTGTATTCAGATAATAAAATTGTTATCAATATTCAATTTCAAAATTCAGAGTAGGAACTCAGATTCAGAATTAAAATCCATATACAGATCTCAGATTCTGATTCACAACTCAGATTCATAATTTAAGCCTCACATTTCAGATTTCTTTCATAATTGAGAAATCAAATTCGGAATTCAGAACAAAATAATCTCAAATGTAGAATTCTGTTGAAACAATTTTATTCCTCGACATTTCCTAATTTTCCCATTTTTTCTGTACAAAAAATTTAATCAATAGAATTAGTTATTATTACATATACGTTTTTAATTCAATTTTGGTTGTAAATAATGAGGTTTATTACATGATAGATACCAACCAACATGGAATCCCAAAGTACTTATGAGATTTAAATTTTTTTACGATTTATCAATCAGGAAATATGATAGATTTTGATGTTTTTTAACATGTTCAATAATTTTGCGTTTAGAAAAAAAAATAAATCTCGACAGCCTAGCCATGTTGTTGAACTAACTGTCGTTTCAATTGTTCTTTGATTTAATATGATCGTGATATTTCCAGCAGCATAAATAAAATATCTTAATTTAATGTTTTCAAACATGTTAGCACTCTTCAATTGAGTAGTTCAAGTAAATTACACTTACCTCAATAGTCAATCAATAATTAAAACAAAATATATTTCAATATTTATTCACTGGTGCACAACACTGCAACATTTAACAGCAATTTAACAGGTGGCTTTTTGAAATCTTAAAGAGAAGCAATAGAGAAAGAACAAAACGCTCGTAAATCAATTGTTCGCCATTTGGAAGCCGCGCATAATACAAGAGAGCATCGGATAGCGACAGAACAAACGATAAGAAGCTGTTTACCTAAATTGATTTGAATAAACAATAGTATTATACCAGTCTTATTTTTTTTTTGAGGCAGTGTTTCGCAAACAAGTCTAAGAAAACTGTTTCACTTTTTGAGAAGCCTTGATATTTGAGATGTCCCATGCTCAGAATGTTAAATTTTCATTTGAATGTTTTGCCCCAGTAAGTAAAGACCGAAGATAAAAAAAAATTGCATTTTATATTCTGATAAATTTTTAAGCTTCAAAATTAATCATAGGAGCCGATGAGTCTAGATTTTTTTTTTGTTTGAGTCGAATAGGGATCATTTTTGTTTTTCTAAATCCATGGATCTAAAAAACTGTGTTAAGGTTCAAAACTCATTTATGATTTTTTGCCGAATTTCTAAGTAACGTTTACATCAGAAAATATTAATTTTTTGGCTTGTATGGAAAAATGTAATATTTTGGATGACAGCTCCGTAAAAATTATCTCGATAGATTTTTTTAACTATGGAAGCGTTATTTGAAAAATACGAAATTGGACCATGTGAAGAAGAAAGAAAGATTTGAAAACAAGTTCTCAAGAAGTGTATCTGTTTTTATTCAAATTTGGTTATGACGTTACTGAAACTCGCTTCCGGTAAATTAAGCGCTACCAGATCGGCCAACAAAAGAGTCCTGTTATCCTGTTATGCAGCCTCGGTGAGCCCGTTCTGATCTTTTTTTTTTTGTTTCGATTATAAGGCATTTCCCCACTTGTCAGACGAACAGCTGATTTCTCATGTTTACATTTCCTCGGCATATCGTGGTAGGGTAAACATAACAACAACATTACGTATGTTCAATGATCAGATAGTAACGAAATATATATAAATATGAGAATATAAATTCTTTATTTAATGATTTGTAAATTCATAACAAGTTGAGACATGAAGGTATGTTGATGCTTTTAATTAAAGAAGTTTTTAAAAGAAAGCATTGAACAGTGCTTATCATCAAAGATCAAAATGGCGACCAGTTGGTGTTTACATTTTTCAAAACAAAAACAAAACGCTACCCTACCACAATCTGTCTCAGGAAATACTCTACACGGTAATTTTAAATTATTCAGAGACTGATTTGTTTCGATTCAGGAGTCGCACCATATATGAAGACGAAAACAACTGAGTGGGAATCCTTCAAAATTTTGAGTTGTTTTCATCTAGCGAGTTCCAAATCCTGGGACTTAGCAAAGACGCACACTTTTTCGAGCAAAATAGATGAAAACAACTCAGAGAGATCCGAAACACAAAATTATTGTTTGAATGCGACGCTTGGAGTGTAGTTGACGAAAAAATTATAGTAAGTACAGTGTATTTAAAATTCAGATAATAATGATGTGATTTCAAATGAAAAATTTAACTTATTTATCTTTTCTTATAGCAATCGTTAAGGAGGCAACGACAACGGGTAAGATTTTAAAATTCACGAGTTTCGTTAACTTTCAGCCATACTCAATCTAGCTTTTCCTCTCAAGGTCTGTTCCTGCCGGATGCCGCAGAGGAATCTTGTTCCCATCCGCAGCAATTCTACTTCGAGCCAGAACGACTGTTTCGATGGTGGCAATGATGGAGACGATGACAGCGGCAGGTTCCCTTCCCTCCGAAGGGCAAACCGTCGAGGTGGAGGAACATTTGCCGCGAAAATAGTATGGACCGAGTCGCCTATGATGGCAAGTGGCAGCGACAAAAGTCGGCGTGGTCGAGGAGAAAGCGGTGATCGGGTTAACCTAATCATCTGAAGAACAGCCAGGATCGGTACTACTGGAAGGTTAGGCAGGATACACGTACAGCAACAGTCGTGATAATTGTACCAATAATTGTTGTCACACATCAAATTCGGTGCAAAATAAATGCCGGGAAATAAATTAATGTTCAGACATTTTTTTCAATTTATTTCTCAAAAAAATTATAATCCCTTCCGAAACCTGTCAAAATTTTAGAAATTCTGAGTTATTTTGGCTCAGACGGTTCAAACGCTCCTTAAAAACGCCTGATTAAAATAACTCAAAATTCGCAAAAACCCCTACAATTCATTTCTGAGTTGTGCCGTTCTAATCAAAATTTGAGTTTTCCCAGTTTTGGCGCATTTTGAATTGTTTTCCTTCAAATCTGAGTCACGGAGAATTAGAGTGTATAGTCGTTTTAACATCTTTATGTCATTCGCGACTTATATCAACGATGAAGTTGGCGGACAAGTCAATGAAAAACTTATCCGGTACAACTGTTATCGATGTTTACTCTTGGGCTCGAACTCACGGACATCGGCTCAGAAAGCAACTGACTTGCCAACTGAGCTATATCACAAGCCCTCCGTTCTGGCCTATTTTGTATTTTGATGATCTTATTTATTAAGACAGCTCATTTTCTCTTTTATTTTATTCTACAACATTTCTCCCTTTATAATGTTGTTGATCAAGCATCAAAAATTAAAGTAGTAATGGATTTGAGAAGTCATGAAAGCAGGGGCGGTCCTAGAACTGGCTCTTGGAGGGGGGGGGGTGATTTTCCAAATTTTCAAAAATCATTCAATAACGTATCTAAACATAAGGCTAAAAAAAAGTTCATTTGGAGAGAGCGAGTGGGAGGGGGTGGATGTTGAGTTTACAGTTTCAAATGAGACTTAATATTTGCTGCACACCAGACTCATGCGAAGCTGGGGGAGGAAGACTGAATAAAAAAAAGAAAAAAATCTTTCAAACGTCAAATTTCTCTCATCAATCTACCGACCAGTGCGGAGGTTCATAATTTTACTTTCTTATTTTGTGATTTTTAATAGAACTTGTTTGATGCTGAGAAGCACTAGTTTGGCATAAAACAATGATTTAATTAGGTTTTGTTTTGCTCCGGGAAATTCTTGTATGATATGGCGTATTAAGTCGTTCAAATTTCGTCAAAGTTTTGAAGTCGATAAATAGAAATGGTTTGATTAATTGTTGTTATAAAAATGTAGCTAAATCTAAATTTAGCACCCAAACAACTGAGTTACATGACTCGCAACACGAAACTGATCATCTAAAGTTAAAATTTGAACGATTACAAATCTTTTCAACAAATTCTGGCTTTTTGCCGAACAGTAAAAAAACGATGCAGAAAACTGTGGTGGATATAGGTTGGGAAATATAATATTTAAAAATATTGTTCGGATTCCTAGTATGAACTTATTATTCTTGAAAATGAAATTAATAATAAATAATTTAATGTTCTGGCATCACGGAATTGGCGTTAACAATGAACTGGGGTATTAATGAACCCATTCATTAGATACAGCACGAAACAATGAACTGTGCTAATGTGATTCGTGTAGTTCTGAGAGTGTGTGAGTGAAAAAAGCGACTCGACCAAATGCGAAAAATAACGGTCATTCTTTAGGCATCTTTTGCGAAGAAAAGATCGTCGTGCGCGAATGAAAATTTTAGAAAATAGTAATTACTTTCTCGGTCACCACAATGGCGTAAGTCATGCTCCCGGAAGTGCTTTACTGTTCTGATCGTGCTGTGATACATTCGGTGGATTTCGTTTGAAGAATTTCAAAGAAATTAAAGGAGCGAAAAGTGATAAATTTGTGCTAACAAGTTAGTGATTTGAGCCCAGTTTCGGTTCCCAGGATGAAGGACAACTTACCCGTTCAACAATGAGTGCAAAGCTAAGTATTCATATATCTTATTATATTTATCAGTGAATCAATCTGGTTTGAATAAGTTGACGAAATTTAAATTTGATTCTTCATTGCAATATTCCATAGCTTAAATAACGTAAATAAAAATCTTTTAAGGCATCGATAAAATTCAATAAAAAATCAGGACAATATTTTTTCTGGGTATTAATACATTGGAAAATAAACATTTTTATCCATTGAAATAACAGATTGACAAAAAATCAATGCTTACATGTGAATAAAAAAAATGTAATAATACTTATTCCGATTTTTTTTATGTTCTTGGAAGTCTGTTAACCAACACAAGAACATCGAAGATTAATTTAGCATAATTTTGTTTTTCATTTAATTTCTTTCAAAATACACTTTTTCACCAAGGGCTTCACTTCTTTCAAAATCATCATCAGTTTTGTGTTTTTTAAGTGGTTTCCTCAGACCGTTAAGACTAAGAAGTCCATCTTATCCGCTTTAGTTTTTTGGTATTTGAGCTAACAATTATTGACTGTAACTTGCAAACAGACTCCAAGGGATGGCTTTCTTAAGAAATAAATGACTCCACTATGACTAGCTGAAATACAAAAAAAAAATTAAAAACGGTATGACATAAATAAACAAAAAGTAGTGTTTCTTTTGGTGGTCTTCAAACAGGAGATGGATAAGTTTGGATTGATATTGAGGTCCTCACGGCTGGTGCGGTCGCTTTTGTATGTGTTTTTAAAAAAAATCAAGACATGACATTGATTTCCGTTTTCAACATATCAAGCATCAGTCACATTTGGATAATGCTGGTAGTTGAACATGCCCAAATATTGTTGTTGTTTCCGGAAAGGGACATATTGGGCTGGCTGATTACATTTGGGTAACTTCAATATAAAAGATGAGTGAACAAAACCCAATCTTTATTGAACAAGCCAACACTTATGAAGTGGCGCCATAGGAAAAATTATTAAAATTCATAAGATTGTCTTATGACGCGAAGGAATTTTGAAGATGAACGCCTTCTGCAGTGAGAGTTCGTTGCTATTCATAAGAGGCTCTTATGAAACAGGAAATCACTTTTTAATATGAACAATTTAAGATATTTGATGCAGAATAATTAACTTTATTGTTTTCCAATTTTAAATTAAATCACTCATGGTCACCATCAGCAGCACATCAACCACCAGTTCCACTAAAATTTTTTTTTGCCGCATCCAATTCTTAGACGTTTTCGTTTTTTTTTGCCGATAAGCTTGCTGGAAAGTAAACAAGAAATATGTTTTGGTATAATAATATATGAAACGCACATCAAACCAAATTTACCGTTCAGGAGATGAATATACAATAAATTTGCACTCCGTTAACCGGTTCAAAAGACGTATTTTATGAAAATCGTTATAAGAATTTGCCTGAGTGAAATAAAAGAATAACTTGCAAGACTACAAGTCCGCAATGTTTTGGAATGAAATTAAATAAAAGATGGCTTGCAAGAGGACAAGTCCCCAATGTTTTTGAATGAAGTTAATTGAAAGATGGCTTGCAAGAGGACAAGTCCCCATTGTTTTGAATGAAGTTAAATAAAAGATGGCTTGCAAGAGGACAAGTCCCCATTGTTTTTGAATAAAATTAAATAAAAGATGGCTTGCAAGAGGACAAGTCCCCATTGTTTTGAATGAAGTTAAATAAAAGATGGCTTGCAAGAGGACAAGTCCCCATTGTTTTTGAATAAAATTAAATAAAAGATGGCTTGCAAGAGGACAAGTCCCCATTGTTTTGAATGAAGTTAATTGAAAGATGGCTTGCAAGAGGACAACTCCCCATTGTTTTGAATAAAGTAAAATAAAAGATGGATTGCAAGAGGACAAGTCCCCATTGTTTTTGAATAAAATTAAATAAAAGATGGCTTGCAAGAGGACAAGTCCCCATTGTTTTGAATGAAGTTAAATAAAAGATGGCTTGCAAGAGGACAAGTCCCCATTGTTTTTGAATAAAATTAAATAAAAGATGGCTTGCAAGAGGACAAGTCCCCATTGTTTTGAATGAAGTTAAATAAAAGATGGCTTGCAAGAGGACAAGTCCCCATTGTTTTGAATGAAGTAAAATAAAAGATGGCTTGCAAGAGGACAAGTCCCCATTGTTTTGAATGAAGTTAAATAAAAGATGGCTTGCAAGAGGACAAGTCCCCATTGTTTTGAATGAAGTTAAATAAAAGATGGCTTGCAAGAGGACAAGTCCCCATTGTTTTGAATGAAGTAAAATAAAAGATGGCTTGCAAGAGGACAAGTCCCCATTGTTTTGAATGAAGTTAAATAAAAGATGGCTTGCAAGAGGACAAGTCCCCATTGTTTTGAATGAAGTAAAATAAAAGATGGCTTGCAAGAGGACAACTCCCCATTGTTTTTGAATAAAATTAAATAAAAGATGGCTTGTAAGAGGACAAGTCCCCATTGTTTTGAATGAAGTTAAATAAAAGATGGCTTGCAAGAGGACAAGTCCCCATTGTTTTGAATGAAGTTAAATAAAAGATGGCTTGCAAGAGGATAAGTCCCCATTGTTTTGAATGAAGTTAAATAAAAGATGGCTTGCAAGAGGACAAGTCCCCATTGTTTTTGAATAAAATTAAATAAAAGATGGCTTGCAAGAGGACAAGTCCCCATTGTTTTGAATGAAGTTAAATAAAAGATGGCTTGCAAGAGGACAAGTCCCCATTGTTTTGAATGAAGTTAAATAAAAGATGGCTTGCAAGAGGACAAGTCCCCATTGTTTTTGAATGAAGTTAATTGAAAGATGGCTTGCAAGAGGACAAGTCCCCATTGTTTTGAATGAAGTTAAATAAAAGATGGCTTGCAAGAGGACAAGTCCCCATTGTTTTTGAATAAAATTAAATAAAAGATGGCTTGCAAGAGGACAAGTCCCCATTGTTTTGAATGAAGTAAAATAAAAGATGGCTTGCAAGAGGACAAGTCCCCATTGTTTTGAATAAAGTAAAATAAAAGATGGCTTGCAAGAGGACAAGTCCCCATTGTTTTGAATGAAGTTAATTGAAAGATGGCTTGCAAGAGGACAACTCCCCATTGTTTTGAATAAAGTAAAATAAAAGATGGATTGCAAGAGGACAAGTCCCCATTGTTTTTGAATAAAATTAAATAAAAGATGGCTTGCAAGAGGACAAGTCCCCATTGTTTTGAATGAAGTTAAATAAAAGATGGCTTGCAAGAGGACAAGTCCCCATTGTTTTTGAATAAAATTAAATAAAAGATGGCTTGCAAGAGGACAAGTCCCCATTGTTTTGAATGAAGTTAAATAAAAGATGGCTTGCAAGAGGACAAGTCCCCATTGTTTTTGAATGAAGTAAAATAAAAGATGGCTTGCAAGAGGACAAGTCCCCATTGTTTTGAATGAAGTTAAATAAAAGATGGCTTGCAAGAGGACAAGTCCCCATTGTTTTGAATGAAGTTAAATAAAAGATGGCTTGCAAGAGGACAAGTCCCCATTGTTTTGAATTAAGTAAAATAAAAGATGGCTTGCAAGAGGACAAGTCCCCATTGTTTTGAATGAAGTTAAATAAAAGATGGCTTGCAAGAGGACAAGTCCCCATTGTTTTGAATGAAGTAAAATAAAAGATGGCTTGCAAGAGGACAAGTCCCCATTGTTTTTGAATAAAATTAAATAAAAGATGGCTTGTAAGAGAACAAGTCCCCATTGTTTTGAATGAAGTTAAATAAAAGATGGCTTGCAAGAGGACAAGTCCCCATTGTTTTGAATGAAGTAAAATAAAAGATGGCTTGCAAGAGGACAAGTCCCCATTGTTTTGAATGAAGTTAAATAAAAGATGGCTTGCAAGAGGACAAGTCCCCATTGTTTTTGAATAAAATTAAATAAAAGATGACTGGCAAGAGGACAAGTCCCCATTGTTTTGAATGAAGTTAAATAAAAGATGGCTTGCAAGAGGACAAGTCCCCATTGTTTTGAATAAAGTAAAATAAAAGATGGCTTGCAAGAGGACAAGTCCCCATTGTTTTTGAATAAAATTAAATAAAAGATGGCTTGCAAGAGGACAAGTCCCCATTGTTTTTGAATGAAGTTAAATAAAAAATGGCTTGCAAGAGGACAAGTCCCCATTGTTTTGAATGAAGTTATATAAAAGATGGCTTGCAAGAGGACAAGTCCCCATTGTTATGAATGAAGTTAAATAAAAGATGGCTTGCAAGAGGACAAGTCCCCATTGTTTTTGAATAAAATTAAATAAAAGATGGCTTGCAAGAGGACAAGTCCCCATTGTTTTGAATGAAGTTAAATAAAAGAGGGCTTGCAAGAGGACAAGTCCCCATTGTTTTTGCATGAATTTAAATAAAAGATGGCTTTCAAGAGGACAAGTCCCCATTGTTTTTAATAAAATTAAATAAAAGATTGCTTGCAAGAGGACAAGTCCCATTGTTTTTTATTGAAATTAGATAAAAGATGGCTTGCAATAGGACAAGTCCCCATTGTTTTGAATAAAGTAAAATAAAATATGGCTTGCAAGAGGACAAGTCCCTATTGTTTTTGAATGAAATTAAATAAAAGATGGCTTGCAAGAGGACAAGTCCCATTGTTTTTGAATGAAATTAGATAAAAGATGGCTTGCAAGAGGAAAAGTCCCCATTGTTTTGAATGATGTTAAATAAAAGACGACTTGCAAATAGACAAGTCCTCGATAACCCTGAATATTACCAATAAAATAGTTGCTTAGAAGCGGATTAGCCCACACTGACTGTAAGATAATCCTTTCTGAAAGATCTGGTAAGAGAATAAATCTATATTTATTCTGAAAAAATACAATCAACAGAAGAAATTCTGATGTTTAAGTATATTTTACCGAAATATATTTTTTAATGGTGATAACTCGAAACGCTCTTCGATTTCTGATTTTGACATTTTGAAGTCATAAGGTGCGTTGTAACTTATCCAAAATATTCAATGATTATTTGTTAATATTTTTTTCCTTAGAGTGGAGAAGAAGGCGAATGTGGTGGATATAGGTTGGGAAATATAATATTTAAAAATATTGTTCGGATTCCTAGTATGAACTTATTATTCTTGAAAATGAAATTAATAATAAATAATTTAATGTTCTGGCATCACGGAATTTGCGTTAACAATGAACTGGGGTATTAATGAACCCATTCATTAGATACAGCACGAAACAATGAACTGTGCTAATGTGATTCGTGTAGTTCTGAGAGTGTGTGAGTGAAAAAAGCGACTCGACCAAATGCGAAAAATAACGGTCATTCTTTAGGCATCTTTTGCGAAGAAAAGATCGTCGTGCGCGAATGAAAATTTTAGAAAATAGTAATTACTTTCTCGGTCACCACAAAAACGATGCAGAAAATTTCAGTCTTCCTCCCCCAGGTGCGAAGGGCACGTCCATGGGTGGGGGGTTTCGAATTTAAAATTTTGTTTGAAATAATGGCAATACCAAAAAAGAGGACAATAAATAAACAAATTGATTTCCAAAACCATATTCAAACCCATAATCATCACACAAACTCGAAAAAAAATTACTGATTCGAATCAAAATAAATCAGAATCAAAATTTCAAATCAATTTTATTTCTGGTTAATCATTAATAAATTATTCGAAATGTTGGTTCTTAGTTTGTATTTTAAAAAAATCTAGTATTGTATTTTCAAAACTTCAGAAATGAAATGCGAATTAAAATTTGGAATAAAGCCATTATTGAGCCAAAAGAAAAATACATCATGATTTGATAATAAATTAAACTTGAATTCTAACAAAAAATCAGATCAGGTCAGAATAATTGATAACAATGTTAATTATAAAGCATATTAATTTAATTGTTTTTTTTTTTTTTGATCCATGAGGAACGAATTGATGACATGTGATTAAAATGCTTCTTATAAAATTCTAATCTCTCATTTTCAATATCCATACATTTCTTCTAACTTCCTATTTGCCAAGAATTTTCATAATGTTGAAATGTTCTTAGTTGTGTTCTTTTAATTTTTACCAATAAGGTCGATAAATTAAATTAACAAACAAAATCACGAGGATTAAACTTTTCATAAATATGAAGATAAAAAAGATAAGTTTTTAACATTTGAAAATTTTTGATTTTTTTTCTAATAAAAACATCTTTCCAAAATAATTTAAGAGAAAGCATTTTGGTGGCTATGTTTTAATGACTCATTTAGTAGATTTTGGTGCGCTGAACTCGAATCTTCAACTAGATTTTGTTTATCACCTCTCCTTTTGGTGATATGGAGTTTATAAATTTTTAATTGAATCAGTTTTGAGTGAAGTCAATCATTGATAACTGATGAACTTACAAGTTAACATAAAAAAAAACTGATTCTGAAAAAACAGTTTTTAATAATTCGGAAAGACAAGTATTTCTGACATTCCAAAAAAAAGTTTTTTAAAAACAAAGGTTTTATTCCATTTAAAAAAAATTTGCTTAAGTCTGAAATACGATTTGGTTTCTGCTTTGAGAAATATCTTAAATTCAATGTAGTCATTACTTCTTTAAACATTCATTAAGAGTCTATTATTTTAAAAATTCGGAACAATAAACAAACAGAAAACTTCATTTTTTTTTCAAAGAAGTCAAAAATAATACGTTTTTGGGAAAGAAATGTGGTATGAACCCATATTTCGAATTTTAATTGTAATGTTTAAAAGTTTTGTCAGAAAAGTGCAGAATTTACTCAAATAATTTTTACCTATTTGAAAATTACTTCGGGCACCAACAAAAATCAAAATTAGCTCTTAAATTCTTTTCATCAAAAAAAAAGTTAATTCTGTGGCCTTGTGAATTGATAAGTACCCTTTTTGAATGTGAACATTTAGATAAAAAAAAAGAGGCTGAAAATGCGTTCTTGAAAAAAAATTTCATATCAGCATAAAATTTGTAATGATTCAAAAATTTTTTTTATCCAAATGATTAATCATCAAAGTAATAGATGAACTTGAAAAGATACACTTCTTAGAAAAAAAAACAATATTACACGACCATGATGCACACTGCTTCTCTTCTTCCCTTCAAATTTCATTGAATTAAATTTGAGGTTTGTATTTTAAAAAATTTGAAATTAGAGAAGTTTAACAAACTTTCTCTACATACATATTTTGAAGTCCTTTTAAACAACTTATTCATCCCTTTATAAAACAATCTGCGAATCGTTAATATTCACTGCGAATAATTGTTGATAAAAAATATCATTTTCGTCATTTGTATAGGGTCAAGTGGGGTAATTATGAACACGGGGTAATTCCGAACAAGTGCCTGCTGTGGGGGATGAATGAACACCAAAAGTTCCAAAAGTGGTAATTTAACATCCGATTGATAGCTGTAAGGTGTTTCCGATCTGTTTTCAAATCATAATGATATCATTTCAGATGCTTTAAAAAACCATTACCTCGTGAAACGGAAATCGTTTCGGACAATGTTCAATGTTTTGAATATCAGATTATAGGAAATCCTGCTAGAATATTGTTATCCACTGTTTTACATGCAGTTTATGATGCTTTGTCTGGATTTTGAAGAAATTTTGAAAAATTTTATTCGCACTGGTTCACAGATGAGTGTTCATATTTACCCCATAGTTTCCGTCCTATGGGGTAATTATGAACACATCTTCTTATGCATTTCCTGACATTTTTAATGCTTTTTAATGGTCAAATGATTTATTCATCAACTTAGGGGGCCATTCACTAATTATCCAAGCATTTCCAGACCCCTTTCCCCCTCCTCCCCTTGTAAGAAATTTCTTTAAAAAAACTACTCCCCCCCCTTTCTATAACATCTTAACATATTAACGACCGTGAAGAAATCTTAGCCGGGAAACATCAACACTCGGCATTTATACCCCAGAATCCACTGGACCAAATTCAATAAATTTCATATTTAAGGTCTACAATGTGTTAAGTTTTGAATTTTTGAGAAATTGATTTTTTTTTTCCAAAATTGAGATTCGGATTTAGAAAAAAAGCTCTACCAGTTCTTTTCAGTCTTTGCAAAAACTTTTGAACCCCATTTTTTTTTAAAACTGAAAATAAAGTTTCAAAAGTGGAAAAAAGTGAATAGAACAAAAATTTGGAAAAAGCTCAATCTGTAATCAAATTTAAACAAGTTTTAATTTTGTTTAAATAATTAGTGATGAAAATTCGATTTTCGTTGATAAAAAAGGCAGTCAATAGTTTTACCGGTACTACCAAAACCGAAAACCTGTATCCCAGGAATGGTTCTCTTATACCGAGTACAGGTTTTACGTGCTTCCAAAACCAGGTTTTTTGGTAATTGATAAACAATAAGGTTATAAACCAGACATGTTTAATTTGGCTTAAAATTTAATTCCCCTTTGTTTACAAAAGGTTTGCTAATCGAGCTTTTACTCATAACTGTGTGAAATTTAACATTACAATGAGCCTTAAATCTCTGTGGCAACAGTAAAATATATGAAAAACTTTGATACATTCAATTGGTGAATAAGTCCACAAAGCAAAGATCAATTTTCCTGAATGTTTGGACAACGTGCTGCTATTCAGAACATTAGAATTACAGCGAAAAATAATTTTTTATGTATTAAATCCGGAAAAATCTATTTTCTTGCAGTCTAATTTTTTACTTAGATACTTTTTTCAATATTAATTTAAGCCTACCCCTTTTCTGATACCTGATAGATACTTTTTTCAATGTTAATTTGTTCGAATATTTTTTTTTAATTTGGTGCAGAATGAACATCTTTTTGTTGAAGATTTTCTCTTTAAGTTTGTTGAGGAAAACTTCGGTAGTACTTCAATTTTTTTTTTTGAAAGAATAGAACTACTTATGTGAACTTTCAGATAGTTGATAAAAAAATTTACAAGTGTTAATATTTTTTAAAACTTTCGATCATATAGAACTGACAAGAATTGTAAAAATGACTGTTCACTGATCCAAGAAGATTTTAATAAGTGTTTTTGTGAAACAACCCTTTTAAAATATTTTCGAATTTCCTGTATATGTATAGGTTTCAATTTCATGATACCTCGCACGTACGTGAGAAGCCTATCCCACGACATTTTGGTGAAGATTTGATGTTTGCTGCGCAGGACATTTTAAACGGATGTAAAAACTATCGAGTAGCCTAACTCGTCTAAAATTTCACACGTATGGAGAGGTCCTATCAAATAAAAAATGTTCTGTAAAGACGTAAAGAAACGGAAAAAAGAAACCAACCAAAACGAAAAAGATGTAACAAAGAAATTAAACTCTCGAAACAATAGATAGAAAAATATCAATTAAAAAGAACACTTAATAGCTATTTTTCTATTGTTTTACATCTTTTATACATGAATTGGATTGAGTTTTTAAAAAACAACCAATTTTCTTGTTACTGCTAATTATTATCATTATTTGGAGTTGAATTGAGATTTTCTGACACCATATAACTCATACTGGACAAGTCTCGGGGTAAATATGAACTTAGTTCGGGGTAATTATGAACAGAGTTGGGGGTAATTATGAACATAATTTTTTAAGTAAAAAATCACCATACACTGCTTACTATGGGTAAATGTAACGTATAACTACTGTTACTTTTCAAAAATTTTATAACAAGTTCGAAATCCGTGTTCATAATTACCCCCTAGAGAGTGGGGTAAATATGAACAGACGGGGTAATTATGAACAGACGTCCCAAGGACAGAGGTTGCGACCAAAAAACAAAAGTTGTTCTACAGAATGATGAAGAACACGGAAACATTCATTGATGGTAGCTTTTCAAAGTTTGTGATAAAAAATTAACATATGGTGGCTGTAAGTGTGCCAAATGAAGAAATTTTGTTCATAATTACCCCACCTAGCCCTACTCAGCAGTTTAAAAATTATCAATTTAAGAACTCTTTAAAGAATCTTCCGATATAAATGTAATTTTACAAATGAAAAAAGAAACACATTTTTATAGAAGAAAATGTGAAAAAATTCTCAAGTTATCTACAATATTTTTCTTGAGTATCTATATATCACCGCAAAACTTTCATCAATATTTTAGTGATTCTCGTTTAGCAACAATACCTTTGGAAATCCAAACATTTTTTCGAGAAAGCGTTAACAATTGCTATGAATTTAAAACTGAATATTTTATTATTTTTCTGAAGTACATTGATGAATCGTGATTCGAAAAAACGAATTAATATTAATTCTTGTTTCGCTGCTTCAATTTCTGAATATAAATTTTTCTTAATTTAAATTTAATTTAAAACTAAATCATTAAACACAAATTCTTAGGTATGCAGCTTTCGGTACTTTATTTCTATTTGTTTTCTCTTAAATTTCAAGCTCTCATAGATTTTAAAATTTATTGGAACTGAATCGAAAGAAATTGTTACAAATTTGAAACGAATGATTTAGTAAAAAAAAGTGAAAAATCGTATTTTTGCTATGTACACTCAATATGTATATTATCATGTACTCAATATTTTCAAACTTATTGTACAATTTAAAATGAAAAAAAAAATTAATAAAGGTTCACTTCTTAAAGCTTATACAATTTTTCAATGAAAAGTCCTAATCAATTGCAATTGAAATATAGGAACTTTGAGATTCAGGGTAGATTTGCAACTTAAATTATTAAGCTGTATTTATACTTGTGGTGTTGTGTTTAAGAGTGTAAACGATAATAATAAAATAATACTGGCATCACTGAAGTACAATAATAAAGGTGACTATCTGGTGTAAACACGTGTAGTTTATTGATTCCTAAAATACCACAAATTGGCGACGAGGAGTGGGAATAGTTAGTTGGAACGGCATTTCAGGTGATTTCATTGGAAATAGAAAAAGCGTAAACAGGTAACTAGAATAGCGTTTATTCCAATTGGATTTATTTTTCATATAAGTATTACCATTATAGGATGGATAAAGGTCAGGTATTTGCAGGCCTCCCACCTTTTTCGATCGCTTCTGTTTCGGTAACGGAGCGTCGTATGAAATGGCAAACGTGGAAGAGAGGTTTTGAAATTTGCCTCAGAGCGACCAATACTACCGTTGCTTCTGAGAAGAAAAATCTGCTTCTGGCATACGGGGGATTTGAACTTCAGGAGATATTCTTTAATATTCCCGATGCTGACGTTAATGATGATGCCGAACGAAATGTCGATTGTTATGACGTCGCGATTTCCAAATTGGAAGAATATTTCGCCCCGAAACGTCATGAGGCCCACGAACGTTTTCTATTTTGGGAAGAAAAGCCTGAATCAGGTGAAACGTTGGGGAAATTTTTAATGCGAGTACAAGTACAAGCAAGTCGCTGCAATTTCGGGACCACTTCAGTGGAAAGTTCGGAGATAGCATTTATTGACAAAACACTCCAATTTGCCACGCCTCAATTTAGAGAAAAGCTTTTACAAGAACCTAAACTATCTGTTGATTTGATCATGAAGCATGTCAATGCATTTGAGGCAAGTCGGGCAGCAAGTGAACAAATAAGTGGTGGTCCAAGTAATATGAAATCTTCCGACGAAGTACGTAAAATCCAAACATTTTGCAAGTATTGTGGCACAGACAATCACGATGCAACTGAGACCTGTCCAGCATGGAGTAAAACATGTGCGAAATGTGGCAAGAGAGGACATTATGCAGCAGTATGTTTCTCAAAAGTTGCTGGTGGATCTATGGTAAACCGACCGCCACAACAGCAGTGGAATGCGAAACCACAATTTTCGAAAAGGAAATTTGACCAAGTAGCAAAACCATACTCAAGACCAAAACCAAATTTTAATCGTTATGGAAGTGTTAACCGGCAAATAAATTCAATTGAAGATTATTCAGCTGCGAATGAGGAAGTAGAACTGATTGAGATGGTAGGATCAGAAGATGAACGAAATGATTTGATTTGGGCTAAAGTGGGAGGAGTTCTTATAGAGATGCAAATCGATTCAGGGGTTCAATCCAATATAATAGATGAAAAAACATGGCAGGTAAATAATTAAATTAAGGTTGATTTAGAACGTTAAATAACCAAGTTTCCGACAGGTCATGGCGCGCAACGGTGTTGCTTTATTGGAGGGCCTTCTTCCATCGGACAGGCAGTTCAAAGCATACGCTCAAAAGGACTGCCTGACAGTTAGTCACAGGTTCACAGCAGAAATTGTAATCAACGACGGAGATAAGCAGCTCAAATCAGTGGCAACTTTCTATGTAGTAAAAGGAGGTCCACAACCGCTCTTGGGAAGGAAGACAGCTTCTAGTCTGGGTGTTTTGATAGTGGGTCTGCCTAGCCAAAGGGAATCACTCCATAAGGTAACATCAATCCGTCCGTTTCCCAAAATTCGTGGATACAAGATTAGTCTACCTATCGATAAATCAGTGCCGCCGGTTTCACAAAGACTTCGGAGATTGCCTTTTGCAACACTCGAAAGGGTTGAAGAAAAACTTAATGAACTACTTGCAAAAGATATCATCGAACCCGTTACTGAACCCAGCCGATGGGTATCTCCTTTAGTCGTTGTGATGAAAGATAGTGGTGATTTAAGATTGTGTATCGATATGCGTCAAGTGAACAAAGCGATACTACGGGAAACTCATCCGCTACCTACTATTGAAGACATCAGATGGAAGCTTAACGGGGCAACAATATTTTCAAGATTGGACATCAAGGACGCTTTTCATCAACTGGAAATTGACGCTGCTAGTAGACCGCTTACCACCTTTATAACTCATCGAGGTTTGTATCGGTATAAGAGATTAATGTTCGGGATCTCTTGTGCTCCGGAGAAATATCAGAAGGTAATCGAGCAGATATTATCAGATTGTCCCAACACAGTGAATTTTATTGACGACATCTTCGTTTTTGGGAAATCTGAAAAAGAGCATGACGATGCGCTTCAGAAAACGCTAGGAAAGTTTCGTCACCATGATATACTCTTGAACCAAGAAAAGTGCGCATTCAAAATGTCCGAAATCGACTTTTTAGGTCATCGTTTTGACAAAAATGGCATGACCCCGTCGCGATCCAAAATTGAGGCGATACAGAAATTCCGTGCTCCTGCCACTTCGGAGGAAGTGCGTAGTTTCCTCGGCCTTGTAAATTATGTTGGCTCTTTTATTCCGAATCTGGCTTCAATTTCATATCCACTCCGTGAATTAACCAAGAGTAACAATCCTTTCAAGTGGGGGTCAGAAGAACAAGTAGCGTTTAATCACCTCATATCCATCATAGGAGATGTCAGTACCTTAGCACACTTTGATCCTAAACTGTCTACCAGAGTCGTAGCTGATGCCTCTCCGGTCGGTTTGGGGGCTGTACTGATACAATTTTTTGAAGGGCAGCCTAGAGCGGTTTGTTTTGCCAGCAAGAGCCTCACCGATACCGAAAAGCGTTATGCACAAACAGAGAAGGAGGCTTTAGCGTTGGTATGGGCCGTAGAGAGGTTTCAGATATACTTGATTGGAATCCATTTCGAGTTGGAAACCGACCATAAACCGCTTGAAGCAATATTTGCTCCAACCTCAACCCCCTGCCTCCGTATTGAACGCTGGGTTTTGCGACTTCAGGCGTTCAGTTATACTGTTGTTTACCGCAAGGGTAAAGCAAATATAGCTGATCCCTTGTCCCGTCTTGCTCTGACAACAGCTGTAGATGAATTTGATCCTGACTCTGAGGTATATGTACGTAACGTGATCGAGTCTACAGCCATTGACATAGATGAACTAGAAGTCTCTTCCTTAGATGATCCTGAGCTTTCTGAGCTAAGAGAGTTTCTCGACAAAGGGATTTGGAATTACGCTTCAGCTCGCCTGAAACCATATCACCCATTTAGGAATGAACTTGGTAAAGTTGGAGGAATGATTGTTCGAGGATCTCGGTTGATCATTCCAGAAAAACTCCGAGAACGTATGCTTCAGCTAGGTCACGAGGGTCATCCGGGTCGCACAAAAATGCAACAAAGACTGCGTATGACATGCTGGTGGCCGGGTATGGACGAGATGATTGCAAAAACTGTAGATAAATGTCAGGGTTGTATGGTGGTGAGTCAACCTGATCGGCCGGAACCTATGCAGAGAAGGAAACTGCCGGATGCACCTTGGAGAGACGTGGCTATTGACTTCCTGGGCCCGCTGCCGTCTGGTGACTATTTGTTGGTCATTATTGACTATTACAGCCGCTACAAGGAAGTTGAAATCCTCAAGAAAATAACAGCTGGTGAAACTATTGATCGTTTGGAAAAGATATTTGTTCGATTGGGATACCCAAACACGATCACCTTAGATAATGGCCGTCAGTTCGTTAGTTCTGAATTTGATGAATACTGTCGTAAAAGAGGTATAGTATTAAATAAAACAACACCCTACTGGCCACAGGAAAATGGCCTCGTTGAACGCCAAAACCGATCATTAGTAAAGCGCTTAAAAATAAGCCAAGCGCTTAAGAATGATTGGAAGCAAGACCTTCTTACCTATTTGTCGATGTACTATTCTACCCCGCATAGTACCACGGGAAAGACTCCTAGCGAGCTGATGTTTGGCAGAGTTATACGGACGAAACTTCCATCGTTGCAAGACATCTCAGCAGCCCCTCCACCATCTGATTTTAGAGATCGAGATCAAATCTTGAAGGAAAAAGGGAAGGAAAACGAGGATCGACGTCGCAGAGCTCATCCTTCGACCATCGCTGTTGGAGATATGGTTCTAATGAAGAACGTTTTGCCTGGGAATAAGCTGACTACAACGTTCAAGCCAACAGCTGTGGAAGTAAAATCTAGACAAGGTTCAAGAGTTACGGTTCAGGACCCAAAGACAAATAAGTTCTATGATCGAAATACAAGCCACCTCAAGCAAGTTCCACCAGATGCAGTTAAAGGACCAGGAGAGGAGCCTACCGAAATGGAAACCGATGGTTACGAAATTTCAGATCTTGTGGTGTCAAGGGAAGCAGAAGGATGCGAGGAACTTCGTGTAGCACCAAAAGTAATCGAGGAATCAAAGCAGGAGATTCGTGAACGTCCACAGCGTGCTATAAGAAAACCTGCCCGTTTCGAAGATTGATTGTCAAGCTGTTTAATTTTTATAAAAAAAGGGGAGATGTGGTGTTGTGTTTAAGAGTGTAAACGATAATAATAAAATAATACTGGCATCACTGAAGTACAATAATAAAGGTGACTATCTGGTGTAAACACGTGTAGTTTATTGATTCCTAAAATACCACAATACTTAAAATTTTAATCATTGTTGTGTTGATGAGCTGCAGTATCGGCGATATAATTAATGTGAATTTGGAACTCCAGCCGTGTTGGTCGAAAATTAGAATAATATCTTGAGCGATTACCTTGTTCCCGAGAAAACAGTCGAGTTATGACGGGATCATTATTATTATCACTGGTTTAATCTCATCTGGGAAAAATTAATACATAGGCATGTTTTCGGAGCCTAAGTTTTAAAAACTATTTTTGGAGGTTTATTCTTGAACTAAATTTTTATCAGATTTTGTTCATCACCTCTAATTTTAGAAGTAGAATTTTTGATATTTTTAGAAAATTGAATAGATACGAATGTATCAAAAATGTATCAAAGAAACATATATGGTTAGCAAATTTTATTAAACACTGTAAGTGCCTTAACAAAAGTAATTTGGTGAAAATTGGTCTAGGGAATTGCAAGTTACAACTGTTTTAGTTTGGCGGACCCAATTTTTTCCAATTTTAAGAATTTAAGAAATTAATAAATTCTTTTATTTTTACAATCACCCCCACGGAGTGGAAAATTTTGAAAATTCGAAAGAACACCCACAAGGAAAAGTTCGAAGTTTTTATAGAAATTCCAGTGTTTGCGAGTATTTTGTAACGTTTTTTTGCCGCTTGGGGGGGTGATCACCACGATCACCCCCCCCATAGGACCGCGCCTGCATGAAAGTAAGTAATTACAAAAGAAAACTGAGCAGAGTCGAATTCTACCGGATTTGAAAATTTTGTGCACAGAAACTCAATCATGTACGCGTCCTCTCTAGATTTTTCGTGAGCTGATATTTAAAACTTTGTGAAAGTATGTTCTGTAGGATGTGATATTACACATCCGCCCAACCCGACATTTTCGAGTGCAGTTTACGATAGAAAGTTGTTCAATTTTATACGCCAATTAGCGTTAAAAATTTATGTGATCATTAAACTTTGAGAATGTTGTTGAATTTTTAAGCTCAAGATATTTTTTTAGGATTATTGAAAAACCAGTGAATTTGAATCTTTCGTTCAAAAATAGAATTATTTAAAAGAGAGAACTTATGATAATCCATGCTTGAAACTTACTATTTTTATAATGTGAGAACAGCTGATCTACAGAAACCCAAATGTAATATTCTATATTCTAATTATCATTGCGGTGAGTATAATGTTGGTAGGTATCGTAATTTCCTAATTCCTTAACAGCATTTAATGTATCAATATTCCATATACATATACTTTCCCAAATGACATAAATTCATATTTAGGTCTTTACATATTCAAAATATTATATGAAGCGTTTGGTAGGGATCTCCACGCTTCATTCCGCCCCTGTATCCTGTATCTTTCGCGGTTTTCATCACATGGTTGGCCTGGCCGTAGTAATATCTGCAATGCATAGGAAAATGTAACAGATAATACGCTGAAAAGAAAAATGATAGACGCAAGTCTTCCATTTTCCAGGATGCCTACATGTTTTGGCCATGTTGATGTAAGAAGAAGAAGAAGAAGTATGGAAAAATGTAATATTTTGTTCGGAAAAGTCAACAACATTTTTGTTTCTTCCGTGAAACTAAGCCATCTAACCATTTGTGTACCAATTTAGACCGGAACTTAGAATCTTATAAGGCAAAAGAGTTATTAGGAGTTGGATAGGGCCATGTCTTTTGACATTGAAAAACATTCACTTCAACTGACATCACTGGGAACACGATTCTTCAGAAGAAACAAATATGATGTTGATTTTTCACAATAATCAATTTTCCCATACAAACCTAAAAATTAAAATTTACTCATGTAAACGTTACTTAAAATTTCGGCAAAAAATCATGAATGAGTTTGGACCAAAACGAAGATTTTTAGACCTCAGGGTTTGAGAATTTCAAAAATGAACTCGAATCGACTCAGTCTAGTGGGACAGTCGACTTGCGATGTCAGGAGATCGGCGGGTATTCAAGGTTGGAACGAAAAATACTGAAAAAGGCTTTTCACTTTCATAGGCTTTTAGGATGTTGGTCAATCAAGTTATTGATGTGTGCCTTGAATTCCAGGCGCTGATCAAGGATCATGCTAAAATCGTTAATGGCTGATCGTCTCCAAGGAAGTACTCTGCAATTGAAGGCAGCCAGGACAGACGTTGATGCACGAATCAATACAGCATACAACAGCCAAAATAAGCTACCAATAATGTCATTTTTTCAAATGCCAAAATTAGGGTTTATTCAAGCATCATTTTGTTTAAATTTGGTGGCAAACCAAAACCAAAGTAAAGCATCAATAACAAAATGATAACACGATAAGGGGTTGATTTTACCTCTGTGATTTTACTAAGGTAGCTGAATTTAAAGTTTATTATGGTAGCGAAATTCGATATAATTTATCCCGAATAACAGTAATACAATGCCAAAGTTTGGGTCTCACTTTTCATATACGGATACTTCGATTATCCCAAGTTTAGGTTTCTATGAAACCTTAATGATGTTTTTTTTTGGTCACCCATTTGGTAAATTCTACGAAGGAATTTTTCGAATCGATCCCAATGCTCGTCGAGTGCCGTGTCTCCATGGAACCAATGGAGACACTCGTTATATACTCATCCCAAGCAACCAAAAGTCACATATTTACTTGAATGAAGGCATTGGAAGTTACATATTGGCTGACAAAGAGAATCAACTGCCCAATTCCCTTTAGTGAACTTTATGTACTCATTAATGAACTCGAAAGTAGCAAAAGTGATTAATATGTACGTTGTATGTGATTTGTTTTGCCCAATTCCCATTAGTGAACTATATGTACACATTAACGAACTTAAAAGCTGCAAAAGTGATCTATACGTACGTTATACGGGACTTAAGTCACATAAAGGGCACAAAAGTGCTCAATACGGGATTTGGTAAGTCACATAAATGGCACAAAAGTGCTCAAACGGGATTTGATAAGTCACAAAAACTGCATTGATGAGCTTTAAAAATCAAATCACCACTTAGAGTTTTAGTTTCAGTTAGAACAACATCTAGGCGTGGTCTTGTGGTAGCGTGTTCGATTCTCACCACGAAGGTCGGGGTTCGATCCCCAAGCCGGGCAAGTTTTTTTTCAATAAGTAATTTTCTACTTCAGTGACCATTCTGATGCGATATATGTAGGAAATGTAGGAAAGAAGCAATTGAGCAATTTGTCGAGCAATTTACCGGTACAGAACACAGTAAATAATCAAGAGAAGGTGATATGAACCGAAGCCAACGGTTCAGTTGAGATAGAGAGAGATTTTTTCGCTTATTTTGCGATTTTTTGGAAGCTGAATTAAGAGGCCGCTGGAAGCTGAATAGAAGATCATTAAGACTTGTTTTGGAACTTGAAAGTATCAATAAGAACTTAAATTTTGAGCTGCATAGAACGTACTTCATATCAATGATGGGGCTGAGTTAGCGTTTTTGTACCTGTTTTATGAGACTTTTGGTTGCTTGGGATCCGTATATTCACGCAGAAAAATAGAAATTAGTTTCAAAGGAAAGTGCCACGAAAACAAAGGATTTTTTCCTTTGATTTTGGGACAAATAAAAATTACTTAGATTCAAAAACATTTTCCTTTGTTTCGAAGAAATGTTTTCCTTTGAATCAAAGAATGTTTCTTGATTCAAAATCTGAAATACTTTGATTCAAAATCTGAAATCCCTTGAACCTATAGCATTTCCGTTTGATGCCATAACATTTTCCTTTATTTCCAAGTTATTTTGATTTTAATTCGAAAACATTTTTTCTTTGTTCTTATTATTTACTCTCGTTCCTACCAAAATAGTAGGTACCACAAATGTTTCATTTCGAAGAATAATAATACATTTTATTTTTCAAATAGTTTATTTATTTAAAGTTTTGTTTCCGGAAGTTCCTGTAAAGAAGAGAGGAAAATAGAAAAAAATCAAATTAATAAAACACAAATGAATGAGAAAAATATGTTCCCTAAACACATTGAATGAAATGTGGGGAAAGAAGTTAAGCACTAGCAATTTAAAGATTGTAGTTTGACAATATATAATATTGAAGGTACTCACATTTCAACATGCTAACATTGATCTGCAGACGAATTTTTGGCAAACAAGCGGATCATATTATAAACTGGGCATCTTGGAATTTCGCAGATTTCAATTCGTTCCTTCTTCAGAACTAGTCTTCGTCGGCTGAATAGTTGACCTAAAACTAATTCAAAAATTTAATAATTCACTCCAGATATATTTAAAGAAAACTCACCAAAAATCCTCCACGGCATTGAGAACTTTCCGCCACAATGTTTTCCATCGTTGTTGGTTTCGAAGAAAATTTAATCAAAATCAAAGAATTTTTTCATTGATTGTAGCACGAATGTATTGTCTTTTGATTTCAAGTACAGTACATCAATTCAAAATTCTTGTACACCAACTCAAAATAATTTTCTTTCCTTTTGATAGAAAAAAAAATTAAATCAAAAAAATAAGATTTAGATTCAAATAACACTAGAACTTTAATTAAAAAACGTATTTCTTTTGTTTTAATGGCACTAGTTTTCTCTGCGTGTACATACGTTCTAAACTCCACCTGGGGCCTCAGACCATTTCCCAAACCGGAACTGCCCTAAGACAATACTTCGGAAAGAGGTCTAATTCACGCATACGCGCTACTCATGCAACACTTGCTTAGAAGTTCATATTTAAATCAAATACCATCCTAACCGGCCGAGATCATTTTCACGTCGTGGTCCGATCGACGTTACGTTATCCTACGTCGATCGCAATTTGCGTCAGTCTCCAACTCTTTTGCAGAGCAATCATTATCCGGGCGAGCCCATCGCTGCCCAGACAACCAGAAGTCGTATATTATTTTACAGATTATATCGTATGAATATTATTAAAAACTCATTTTCGTATATCTGCACCTACAATGGGCCCATGCATATCCTTTATCGTATTTAAATGCATTGCATGTTTTTATTACGACAATTCGTTTATATGCACCTACAATGTGCGGCTCATGCATATTCTTTATCGTATTTAAATACATTGCATGATTTTATTACGACAAAACAATCCAAATCAAGAATATGTGTGCTAATGTATCTATATGGCCTCAAAAACTATACGTATATACTGGTTTTGCTGCATTGTATACGATATGTTTACACGTATATTTGCACATATATTTGTGTTGCAAATTTTATATACCCACCAAATGGTTGTCTGGGTGACTGCCTGCCATGTGTTGATGTCATCACACATCTTCTGCAACATGTTGTTCACTGTCGTTTCTGGTCCGCAGGCGGCGAATATGTGGTGATACTTCATGAAGCATCCATGTCCATGATCAGTCAGGAATTGCGTCATGAAGAAATATACTTCGCCATGCTTTCTCTCTATCCACTCCTTGATATTTGGGATCTAACGATGGGTCCACCTTCCTCGTTCTGGGCTTTCCCACAACTGCTGCCAGTTGGCCATGGAACTTTCTTTGGCTTATGTTCTCATGTTTTGCGTGCCTCTATTTTCGTAGCAGTAGGAGTCCTCCACCAACAAAACCGAGATGGGCATGACTCCCGCTACAACGCATGTAGCCTCCGACGAAACGGTGCGGTATGCACTGATGACTCGCAAATTAATCCGCCTGTTCAGCTTCTGCTGGTTACACTGGATGTTAAGACCAGATTTCTAGGCTGCCCCTCCATACCGAAGGATTGACAAAACCACACTCGAAATCATCCTCTGCTGACTACTTCGAATCTCCGAGTTGTTCGCAATTATCCTCGTGAGTGCGGCCGTTGCTGTTGCCGCCTGCTTACACACATACTCAACGTGGTTTTTAAAGCTGAGCCGGTCGTCAATCATCACACCCAAATATTTAAGCTCGCTCTTCGATTCGATAGTGCATTATCCAACTGTAATCCTGCCTGTTTGCGGTGAAATCAGGTTTGATATCAGGACCATCTCGGTTTTGGGGTGAGCCAACTGCAAACTCTTGGTATGCATCCAGCTCTCTACCGCTTCTACAGCCTCTGAAGCTCTTAACTGGACGATTTCTGTTAAGTGACCCGTCGCTAGTAGTACGATGTCGTCCGCGAAACCAATCAACTTGACTCCCTGTGGAAGGCTCAACCTCATCTTACGTAATATTCCACAGGACCGGGATCGACAGGACCACATTGCGGGAAATTCCACAGTCGCGGCCTTAACTGCAATATTCGGGATACCATCTGGACGCAGAGCCTTTTCCAGCTGAAGAGATTTTGCGATGTCGCGCAGTTCTTCCAACGATATTAGATACTCCTCGCTCGTATCCCAGTCGTACGGGACTTGCGGTCAGCTATTGATATGATCTTGAGGGAACAGCTCTCTCGTTATTTCCTTCAGTTTGTTGGGGCACATTTCAGGTGGTGCGCTACCGCTTTTGTTTTTTTGCCATGACTTTCCTGTAGGCATCACCCCATGGTCGGTCATTGGCATCAAGAAAAAGTTTCCTTAAACATGCCTTTTTACTCTCTTTAATTGCCTTGCAGAGGTTTCTTCTCACATTTTTGTAAAGCGGTCTACGCTCGTCTCTCTCCGTTTGAGTTCATGCTCTCTGCATTTTTCGCATAGCGCGAAGGCAGCCTGGCACGCAAATAAACCTCGTCTTTGCTGCGTCACAGGCAAGTGGAATACCTTCGTCAGGTTTTCCGCCGACAAGTTAGACAGGTTTTGCTCCCACTTCAACAACCTCGACAAAGACATTCCGGTCAAATTGTTTTGTCCTCCAGCATCGTTCACCTACCATTACCTTTCTCTGACATTCGTGAGGTAACCACCCCATTCCTGGGCTCACGCATTAAAATCCCCCGCGATAATAACCTTAATTATGTGCGTTACGATAGTTGTTTACATCTCTCATTCCTCCTTTTTGTGTACCGGGAACATGATATGTTATATTATATTACAAAATTTCCACCGCAAAGGGAAGGTAGCTCTATCAAGCGAACCTTGAAAGATGAGCCGAACAGGAGTCAGCAAAGCAAATCAGGTCTTTTTTTCGTTTTCAATCGTCGAAGTTCAGTCGTGACACGAGGAATTCGCACATTTCGCATGCTAGAGCGTGTTGGATCGATGACATAAGTCAGAATATGTGAGAAGTTTTAAGCGGCAAGCTCAAATACCTCGATAGTGACTAGGATGCACGAGATGTCGTTGAAGTTAAATAGGGTTCTTGAAGTCGAGGTAGATTAGGTTTATTTATTTCGTACATCAATAGTGGGTTTTTGAGAGGGTGTTCCCAGCGAGCAAATGGATGCTCTTTTAAAGGAACGCATTGTTGTTGATGCTATTCAATTGATGGTGAGGCGTTGGTGGTCTAGGCTTAAAGGTGATAGATAAAAAGAAATGTATTAGCGTGGCAATTGACTTGATTTAGTGGATGTAGCGACTGATATGTTGCTTGCAGGATGAGGTCAGTTGTATTTTGAAGCGATGGATGGACGAGGATTGCCTCAAAGTTTCTGGAAGTCTGTCGTACATCGTGCGTGCTGCCGAAGTAGCTCAGCTTCCTTTTGCCAAATTCGGTATTGACTCTGGGTAGCCAGATGAGGTAGTTCCGATAACACCCGTTGCAGTGCGGTTTTGTGGTGTGTTTCTGGGCACGTCAGTATCCTATGCATGAACGTTATACTCTGCAACTCCTGATGTCCACGAGTGGGTAGAACTGAGTCCTCGATGTCGTTGTATAGCAATACTGATGGGTACAGGTAGGGCCTCCTATGAACAGCTTCCAACGCTCGATTCTGCAGGCATTGAAGTCCTCTCAGAAGATCTCTGGCTGCGTTTCCCCATAGCGAGACCAGGTATTGCAGCCTCGAATTGAAGAGCACAACTTTTTTTTAGTTTTTCAATGTGTGCACTCCATGTAAGGTTTTCATCCAGTACTAGACCCAGATATTTGAAGTCCTTGACACGATGGATTTCAGTGTTAGTAAAGCTTATATATGGCAATTCAGGGATCGGTCGACGTCCAGAGTTGAACAACATGTACGTTGTTTTTGTTGTGTTCAGAGAGAGCAGATTGTGGTTGAAATACTCGTTTAGGAGTAACATGTCACTATTCATCCAAAGGCTATTTGAATGGGATCGGGGCTGGTGTAGGAGATCAGGGTATCGTCGGCAAACAGGCGAGGTATCCCTTGGAGTTTTGGATTTTGGATTTTGAGCGATCGTTTATGAACACTGTGGTGATCCTCCATTTCCTTAAACACCTTCCACTACGAAACAAGACCGAAATTTCTCAATAAATTTATTCCACGTGAGAAAAACCCGTTTTTCCTTTTCGACACACGTTTTAAATCTGACTTTATTTTTCTCCGCTTGCTGTGATGCGTACTCAATCATTCTTTCTCCGAAACTTCTACCTATCGCTTTTTCTCCTTAACTCTGTTCACTAACGGTACCAGCATGTACCGAACTGCTAGCGGATTGCATTTTTCTAACGGTCTGCTTGACACTGATATAAATTCTTCTAAATTTTTAACCAATCTCTTAACATAGATTTTTAATATATGAATATTAAATTAAACCATATACACTACCGTATACTCTACAAACATCAGAAATATAAGAGGCCCTAGGTTGCTTCCTTGCGGAACCCCAATTTGTTGCTGTTGTTAGTGCCACACCAAGAAGCAAATTGCTGACGGTTTGAGAGGTAGTTTTCCAGCAAATAGATAGTTTACAGTTGACGAGATTATTTGTATGTGTTCAACGTCAACTACCGAAATTTAAGAAAAAAACGGAAAAGTAAAAAAACATCAGCTTCCTCACGAAGCGCATTCGAACTGTTATAAATATTCCTAGACCAATCTGCCGACGGCGTATCGGCTGTCATCTCGAATTTGGGTCGCATCATCGATCAAAGAAATCTCAAGTTTATCTAGATAGTGACCCCACAATAAGTTGAAATTATGCCAAATGACTTTTATGCCAAATTACAATTCTACAAACGACTTTATGCCAAACATCATACTCCTGAAAAAAAAAGGGTTTCCCAGATTGCTTCAAGTCCACTGCAAATTTATTCAATTATAAAGAAATTTATTGAATTATTTCTTCTTGGAAAACGTTACTTGGAATATCGTCCGAACTAAGCAAACTAGAAACGTAAATTCCTCTGGTACCGGCTTTTCGAGGTCCACCTTTGCTTCTCGCTGGAGCCTGTCGGTTGAATTTCTCGTTCCAACTTTTATCTTGTGGTTCTATCTTATGTTTGTATTTTATGTGATTCGAAAGGAAATGATCTCGACTGAATTTCAGGGGACATATCGAGCATCGAAAAATTTTCAAACTTTCCTCCATGTGTGCCTCGTAATGTTTAATATACACCTGACGGGTAGTTAGTTTTTTGTTGCAAATTTCACACTGGTAAGGAAATATTCCGGTGTGGCGGATCTCGTGTTTGTAGAGTTCGGTAGTCGAGCAGAATCGAGCCGGGCAATATTGGCAAGGATAGTTCTTCTGACTGGTGTGGATGTTTTGGTGTTTCTTCAGATGAAAGCTACGCTTGAAACTGTGCCCACAAACGTCACACTTATGGCGCCGATCTTCCGAATGGGATACCATATGCGAGTAAAGATTGGAAGCAGCTGGAAACGTTACTTGACAAATCTTGCATCGGTGTTCTTTGGGCCGTTCGTGGCGTACCATACAGCTTCGAACCAGAGCTTCGTGTTTGTACATTTTTTTGCAGGTGGGACAGGCGAACTCTGGTTCAGTCTTGTGCGTAGCCAAATGAAGGTCCAAAGCATGTTCTTGCGAAAACCCTGGAAAAGAAACTGTCATTGGTAAAAGAAGGACGGTTATAAATATGTAAGACATAAATCAATTACCTTTTCCACAAATATCGCAAACATGTACTTTTTCGTAATATACCAAACGTTGGTGAAGACGCAGATCCTTGCCAGTTTTGTAGCTCCGATAGCAAATATTACATTCAAACTGTCGTTCTGTACCGTCCGCATCTTTCATGTAGATTTTCGGTTTGTTGGCGTGCACGTCCAGTGAATGCTGTTCTAGGGCTTCGAGTGATCCGAACGGTTCTCTGCAGCCACAGCAAAGGAAAGCTTGATCTCCGATATGGGTCGCACTGTGTTCCATTAAATCTTTCAAGGATTTTCGAGTGATCGAGCATTTACTACATGCATACAACTTTTTCGAGGCAGCCTTTCTTAAATGCTGATTGAGAGCTTTAGTCGTTTTGAACACTTTGAAGCATCCATCGCATTCACATTTCATATATTGATCTCCAGTTTGCAAGCTTCTTTGCGGCCAATGTTCCTCAGTTTGATGACTACGTAACTCTGGAATTGAGGAGAAAACTTTACGGCAACCACAACAGCGGAACACATCGAAAGTTTCATTCGTTTGAATCTCTTTGTTAGACCGATTGCGATACAGACGATATGGATAACGTTCGTGAAACAGTTTTTCATTATACGTCCCAAAGGACATTCCGCAGAGCACACAAAGGTTTATTTTTAGCGTTTTGGAAACGACAGGTAATCTGTGATGCTGATCTACGTGTCGGAAAAGGTCTCTCTGTGCACGGAATTCGGAATCACAAGAACAGCATTTAAAAGCCTGATCTGAGTGGAAAGTTTGCAGATGTTTGATCAAACCATCGTTAGATTTAAAACTACAACCACAAAAGTCGCACTTTTTCATGAGCTTAATGGCATTTCTGTCATTTCTATGCAAGACAACCTGCTGTTCACTGCTGAACATTATGTAGCAAACGTTGCATTGAACTTTACCAACTGGAACTCGCATTTGGGCCTGAGCTCGGTGGATTTTTCTAGAGTGGGAAAGTAACCCTGCTTCATCCCCAAATGACGACTGGCAGCCGCAGCAATCAAAGTTCTCCTTTTCCAAAGAGACAAGCGTCGTCCCATCAAGAATTTCAATTTCTTGCATCGAAACTTCATCAGCTTCGTCTAATTCATCTGAATCATGTGTTTCTTCTAGGTATTCGATTTCTAAATCCTCAGAGGTTTCAGTTGGAGGCGGGTTCGAAAAGTATTCCTGGCTGTTCAAAGCATCAATAAAATTACTTTGAGACTGCAGAGCCTGCGTTCGAAGCTTAAATGCTTCCTCGAGTCGCAAACAACACAGAGAACAAATTTGCTGTGGAAGAAGATCATTTTCACAAATATTCTGTAACAAAATGAGACATTTTTTAATGTTTCCAAATGAAAATGAAAAAAAAATTAAATGAATGATAATTATACCTCTAGTCCACATATTTCGATCAACGCCTTTTCAATTGAGAAATCAATTCCTTTTTGCTGAAAGTAAAAAGTAAAAGATTGTTTTGTTAATAATGATAACGAAACAATCTACAATAAATGGAATTCAGAAAAGGTTCCTTGTAGCTCAGATAAATATATAACGCTAACTTCCACCGTTCGTTTAAAACATTATAATAGTAGATATTTAAAAAGGTAGTCAATAATGCGAATAAAAAAATGACTTTTCTTAACTAATTCGTGAATGTTAATAAATTACAAATTACTATTTTTGAAATCTTGTATACGTCTGTTGTCTGTGACGAAAAGCGTCATGCACATGCAATTTAGATAAGTCTGAAATTAAATGTAGGAATTTATGAGGAACACTTACCTTTACATCAAAAATATTTATCAATAGCTGATCTACGCCAATAGAATGAGCGTCCAAACATATTCGGCAAAGGTTCTCGTCCTCCATAACTGAGATATTTTAAATCAAATTCGTCCAATGAAGTAAATCAGACAAATTTCTTTTTTTTTTTTATTTATTTGTTTGCGCATATATTACACGACTTATGCCTAAGACCACTATGGTCCAACTTGGCTCTGTATGTGTTCTATATTACAATGGTATTGTATTCAGATATTGTTTGTTGATCAATCTATTTTTAGAATTCGAGTCTACTTTATCGGTAGCTATTATTTGTAGTCTATTGGCTATGTGCCCTATCTTCTTCTGATTACTCCGTGGAGTTTACAATTTTTGTCATTCGTTATCATCATTATCGTGAGTATGATTTCTTCTTCGCGGTTATTATGGGCGAGGCCCGATTGTGTTCTTGTGTTTATACTCCGATGGAGTTTACAATTGTCTGTTCTTGGCCGAAGCCTTCATCTAATTCTGTTTTTACTCATAAGAGTTTACAATTTCTTGTTTTTTCCGTCCGGAGACATTCATATTTCTGGTGGTTTTGTCCGAAGACCTTTATTCCAGGGAGGTGGCAATCTAGTTCTTCTTTCGAACAATAATCTTTTTCTTTTTTTCTATCCATCGGGAGAGACGTTTATGGTGTTTTCCTCTGAAAGCAGTACGAAGTCTCAAAAGTCAAAATTTCAACCAATGAGGAATCAGAATGATTGATGTGTTAGTGTGCTATCGACCATACTTCTCTAGCATTTGACATTTAGTTCGGGTCCTTGACAGCAAAATGTCAGGTTTGTTATGGGCCCACAAAATCGTGGGCCCGTAATTTTGATGGTTGTCAAATTCAATGACAAAGGATAGGGATGCCATCTCCCTGCTTTATTCTGTTTAGTCTTGTCTTGAGTTATAACTCAAGACTAACTTTTTGTTAGGGGGTGAGGAATCGAACCTCTCATCATCTGATTGAAAATCAGACCGGCTAGCTGACTGAGCTAACCACCCCCCCCTCAGACAAATTTCGAAGAATCAAAACATCAAACAACAACAAAAATGAACTTCGCACGCTTCGAAGCATTAAGCTATTTTATGTTAATTTATAACATGTCTTGTTGAATATCGGTGTACTTTTTACCCGATAGAAAAACCACACTTCTTTTTACCCATAATGATGCACTGTAGATGTGTTTTTATCTCGTATCTGATATGGATCAGGATTCTAAATTAGTCAAAATAACGATTTCCTCTGCGTCGTCGCTGAAATTGTGCATTTTGGTTTTGGCTTCGAGTCGTTCCACTAACGTAAATTGATTTGTTCTATCGAAGTGGTTTTTCTTATGGATGCTGGCATTCGTAAATTATATCAACAAACTGTAACAAACACTACCAAAGTTGGTGATTCGAAATCTTCAAAACAAATCTATCGACTGATGCATCACCCACAAAAATCCATTTACGAACGCGGCTTTAAATCTTTTACCAGCATAGTTTGAGAATAAATTAATAAAATAAACCTCTATCAATTTTGCTTTATTTTGAAATTCTGCATCAATTACCGCATCCACTTTGTTTGTCAGTCTTTCTTGAATCAAATTTTTAAATATTGATGTTTTAATTATAAAAGTTACAACACCTGCACAATTTAATGTTATTAAATTTTGTACTTTATTTTGAGTAATATTTTCTCAACGTGTTGTAGGTAGTCTTTTTACCTGCGTTGTGCTATTTGATAGTTGATCGTGTATAAATGTAAACAAAAAGTTTTGATCCGCCGCAAAATTTTGTTCTTTCTCCGCGTCGCAGCACGAAAAATAAGTTCGTGTTTTAAGTTTATCCAAGTGATTCAGCATGCCCAACTGGTACTACGAGAAAAAGGATCTTCGCAGTACGCCGTCCAGTTTGGATGGGATCGATTACGAGACGGAACGGCGCTACCGGAAGGAGGGAGCCCGATTCATCATGCAAACCGGCACCTCGATGGGTCTTGGGCACAACACGGTGGCCACAGGTGTAGTTTATTTCCATCGCTTTTACATGTTCCATTCTTTCAAAACCTTCCCACGGTACGTGACCGCTTGCTGTTGTCTGTTCCTGGCCGGCAAGGTGGAAGAAACACCGAAAAAGGCCAAAGACATCATTAAAACGGCACGGTCTCTGCTCAGCGATCAGAAGTATCTGTCTTTTGGCGATGATCCCAAGGAAGAAGTCATGACGCTGGAAAGAATTCTGCTCCAGACCATCAAATTTGATCTGCAGGTATGTTAGGCTGTTTTATTTGATTGGATTGAGTTTGATATTGACCTGAATGCTTATTTTTAGGTAGAGCATCCTTATTCTTTCCTGGTTAAGTATGCCAAATGCCTGAAAGGTGACAGCGCAAAGCTACAAAAAATGGTTCAAATGGCTTGGAATTTCGTAAACGACTCTCTGAGTACAACTGTATGTCTCCAATGGGAACCGGAAATCATAGCCGTCGCTCTGATCTATCTGGCCAGTAAGCTAAGTAAATTTACGGTGGTAGATTGGATCGGCAAACAGTCAGAACATCTCAAGTGGTGGGACATGTTCGTTCAAGACGTCACTATGGATATCCTCGAGGACATTTGCCATCAAGTGTTGGATCTCTATCAGCAACCGAACAACGAAACTCCCCCAGATAGTCCGCCACAACCTCCTCCCAGTAAATCGTCTCCGCCCATGAAGCGGGCAAACATATCTCCGATTGCAAGCAAAAACTCTCCGACCGTTAGCAATCCACCACCGAAGGTTTGTTAGCAATTTTTAAATTGAAGAAAATCTCATACACTTATATCCTTTAAAATATTCTACAGCCTGTAGCACCCCCGGTGCCTCCTGTCGAGATTGAATCCAATCCAATCCCAAAACACATAACGACAGACAACAGTTCGCATGGAAGTGGTGGAGGTGGAGGAAACTATGCAAACTATCCAATCTATCCGATCCATCAGGGTCCTCCGCCAAGTCAACAGTCGCATGTCGGTGTTCCCGGTTATAATTCTGCGGTGCCTCCTCCGGGTCCAGTTCCACCGCAGCAGCAATCGTGGCAGCAACATTACTCGCACGGCCCCCCACCACACGGTAACAATTACTATGGCGGGCCGGGACCGATGGGAGGAAGAAATAACTATTATCCACCACAATGAAAATGTTTAGACCGTAGAACAGAGTGTATCAGTGGCTGGGCTAATTGAAACAATAAAAATATATTTAATCTAAAAAAAACACTGCCATTCCATGATAGAACTACCCGAAAATCTGTTTGAATACTCTTGCAAATGTAATTCATTGAATCCGTAATCATTGTGTAATGTCAATTCTTTGAGTATTTTACAGCATTAGTTCTGAATAAGAACAAAAGGGCTTTTATTAACATTATATAAGAAGATTTTCTGATCTTCTAGAGAAGTTTTTTTTCCATATCTCCCAATAATATAAGTTTGTTGAAAAGCCGAACATTGAAATTGTGTTTAAAATAATTCATTATCCTAACATTTTTCTCTGAGTGCATTTGCGATTTCCTCGCACCGAAAGCTCCCTCGTTCGGGCGAATGAAATGAACACCATGCCTTCAGATGTGTGTGTGCCTAAAGCCCTAAAATAAAAGTGCGGCAGACTGTCATCGCGGAGTTCCAATCGAACTGTCAAAAGTCGTTCCAATCGAGCATAACCATTTTTACCATTTCAATTTCGTGGCAGGTATTACAATCTGTGTGTCTGTGACTTTCAATTTTTTAATTGAAATAAATCAAGAATGCAGAGAAAATTCATTGGAGCAAAACGGAAAGAAGCACTTAATTTTTATTTTAACAATTGACACAACGGAGAACAAATTAAATAATATTCACAAAACGAAAATCAACTCCACAATCTGCAACACAGTTGCACATAAACAAGCAGTCATGCGAATGTTTTCGTTATTGGCAGTGTTGAAGGATTACAGAAGCTTTTTCAGTGCTGCCGAATCGATCAGAAATTCAATCTGCCGCACTTTTACTGTAGGGCTTTATGTGTGCCCTGTGATCGCCGACGTTCGCAAGAACGAGAGCAAACATGTAGGCGGTACTCCTTACGCACATGCGTCTCCATGCATGCCTGCATGGATGCATATATGCAATAGGGTGGCAGTAAAAATCGTACTACCACCGGTACATTTTTGTTATTTTCATCATTTTTTACAATTTCGTCAAATCAATTTTTTTCTTATTAAACCTTTTTTGTCATCTGACATTTTGTCATTTTTATCATTTTTGTTATTTTATCTTTTATCAATTTTGTCATTCAGTCATTAAATGTTATTTTTTCGTTATTGGCAAATTTATAATTTTTGTTATTTCTGTCGTTTTTGTGTTATTTATCATTTGTATTTTTATGTTATTTTTTTTTATTTTTGAAAAAAAAATTTAATTTTGGTCCCTTTTGTTAATTTTATATTTTTGTCATTTTTATCATGTTTTGTCAATCTTGTTGTTTTTGAATTTTTTTTGTTATTTTTTTTTATCATTTTTGTCATTTTTTGTCCTGATTTGTTATTTTTTTAGTTCTTGATGATTTTGTTCTTTTGTCAATTTTGTAATTTTTTAACATTTTTGACATATCTGTAATTCTTCTTCGTGTTTTTCATTTATTTATGTTATGTAATTTATGCATATAATTTATGTATTTTTGTTTTAATTTTGACTTTTTTTTTTATTGGATTTCTAACATTTTTGTCATTTCTGTTGTTTGTATTCTACAAAAAAAAAAAATAAATAAGAAATGACAAAACTGGCAAAAGCTTTGTCATTTCTTGCCAGTTTCTTTTATTTTTGTCAATTTTCAAATTTTTGTCACTCTTGTTGATTTTGTATTTTTTCCATTTTTTCTCATTTCTAGCGTAACATTTCAAAAGGGCGAAACTGCCAAATGTAAACAAATCGAGTTAACGGTCATTCCGGATGTACGTGGTTGTACTTTACCTAATAAACGCGGTTTCATCTTAAAATCGCTTAAAACTTTCAAAAACTTGATAAAATTTAATTGGGCGAAACTTCATGTTGATGCATTTTCGTTGGAACGTGAAGTTACGCCTATTCAAAATTAGGTTAATTTTGTATTCGTGTAGTGCCTATATAGGCGTAACTGAATTGACCGTGTGTGACAAAACGGCCTAATTAGTTTTTGCGTGTAGGGCCAAAGGGCCTATAACTTCAAAACCAAAACAAAAACGGCCGATCAATTGGGCGAAACTTGCAGGCGTAACAAGAATCGAAAACGAAAAAGGGCGAAACTCGAAAATCTCTAAAATTTAGTGAAAAAAGTTAAAGTTCTTGATAATAAACGAACAATAAGTGAATATAATGCACATTTTTTGATTTTGTTGTACAAAAAGTGGTCGATTTTTTAAAATAGGGTTGGATTAGATGTTCCGGAATTTCAAATGCGTTTTTCTCGATTCGAGCTAACTGCTTGTTTCGCCCTTATGAAATGTTACGCTAGATTCAGATTTTTTTTTGATTTTTTGTCATTTTGGGTAATTTTCGCCAATTTTGATTTTTTTTTTGTCATTTCAATCCTTTATTTATTTTTTTCATTTGTGCCATGTAGAGAACCTCCATATAAGAGAAGCGACGTCTGAAACACAAAATTCCAATCGATACAAAAGAACTGTCAAAATCGATTCCAATCGATCCGAGCATTTGTCGCAGATCTTTTACCTTTCTTATTGAAAACTCAACCAAGGAAGGTATTGTGATTGTAGTTATAGTTCAAACAGATAATTTTAAAGCTGGTCATATGAATTTATGATTAGGTGCAATGTTTTTCAATGCTTTGGTGAATCGTGTTCCTAGTTAGAAAACTATCTGATTGTTAACGAAATTCAAGTCATTCATACCGTTTATCGCGAACCTTTGGGCATCGAGTTCAATGTTGTTTTGTTGGATTGAAGGAGCGTTCACTTTAGAGCTTGAACATTGAGCCAGAAAACAGTGCTGAGGAGTTTTTTGTTCAAGATTTTGGCGATGTTGCCACATACTTTATTTTAAAAGGGATCAGATGTCGCTTCTCTTATATGAAGGTTCACTAGTGCCATGCATTAAAAGATTTTAGATTTTTTTGTCCCCCCGCTCTCCTTACATTTTCAAGGATCAAGAAAACTTTAGCGCTTTGAATCATTGCCACCCTAATGTGCAGCAAATGAACGAGCGAGGCGAAAAACCACCCCTAAAATGCTGACAAAACAAGTGAACCCGAGCAACTGTCAGTGTATGGGTGTGCGACCGAAAAGTCAAGGAAGAGTTTTTCATCGTTCGCTGTCAAAAGTGCAATTTTTGGCCTGCTGATAAATTGCCAATTTTCTCATTGAATTTGGTCAATTCGGTTCGCGAGTGGTATCTAATCGTAATCAGCGTTGGTGCAATCGTCGGATACGACCGCGGGTGGGTGGAAACTTGTGCGATTCGGGTGTGAAATTGGAATTATAAATCCAGTTAACTCATCAAGAGAAAGGAGGAAGAAAAAAGTTCAGCCAGCTTTCGCATAGGCATATTGGTCAGCCAGCTAAAGGGGCGGTGTACGCTGCTGATGGCGCGTGTGCTTGGGTATTGGTGAGCGTAGATTGATTCGAGAGTACAAGTGTAGTGGTGCATCCTGTGACAGCACACAGTGAAAACGACGGGCGCACGATTTGCGGTAGTATGTGTGATTGTTTTTAAAACACCGCTCTTGTTTTCATCCTATCATCGCAAGTTGGATACGCCGATTGATATTTGGAGCCGGAGCTGAAATTTAGAGATCGTAAGTTTGTTATTTTCCCCTAAATACTACGTCATATCTAACATACAAGAGTAAAATTCACAGTTTCTGATTGTTTCTGTAGCATTGAAATAATCATAGCTTAACATGTGGTCACCCAAGTTATTCTCAAATTATTTCCAAAAAAAAAGTACATACTTCCTAGTATGTAACAACAAAAACTCAAAGAATTTTCTCCCTCAATTTATAAAATTTTGCCCAGCCAACTCGCTTTGGTTGAATTTCACAGCGCCTTGAAATTGATAAATTTGTTTTTTCAAATCCTTTCATTATTAACGGTGCGAGGACTAGATTTTTCTGATCGGACGTGACGTGACTTTTTTTTTTTATCAAAGTTGGCGTTCGTAAATTTAAAACAAACTGTATTGGCGATTTGCAGCTCAAAACGACATGGCACTGCGATCAAAATGATGATGTTATGGATTCAAACGTCAAATCGCATAGTATTTTTTCAAAACAAACCCGAAATTTTGAAAATTTTCGCTATTTATGAAATGTTTGACATGAAAAGATTAGAGAATAAGGTAAGAAAAAGTGATTTAACTAATCTGTCATAATTAGATTATTCAATTTCTGATACTTTCTAGTTCCCGGAAGGAAATATCTTGTGGGAACTGGCAACAGAATGGAAATGAAGATGAAAAAAAAACGTTTCGTTTGTAATGGAAAGTTGACGATTGCACTCGCAAAACAAAACCGAAACTGAAAAAAATGGAAAGACAGCAATTCTTTAAATTGAAGTCGGCAAGGATAACATTTACCCTGAAATCTGCTCAGAACCTTTTGATTCATGCATGGAAAAATTAAAAAACGATAATATTTTCATCAAGTGATGTAGAATTAATTCATATTTTTTATCCGTAGTAAAGAGTTCTCACTAGAAAGCAAGTATCGTTCCGGTCAAACTCGTGTTCCAACTCGTCAACCTAGAACAAAACAGAGTGTCGAAAGAGGAAGTTGTTGTGTAAATGTTAGAAGATTGCAGATTACGAGCAGGTCGAAAAACTTTTGTCCATTGATCTTTTTTCTCTAGGCAATTTGCTTACAAAACGTGATGAGCATTTTTGTTATGCAGAAATTTTCTGTAAAATTTTGAAGAATTTGGAAGAAAGCAAAGTTCAGAATATAGCAACTCTGTGATTACAAGATATTAATTGTGTTCATATTTTATATGAATTCCATTTAAAATAAACCAAATCCTTTTTTTTTTCTTTATTTCTTGGTTTAATTTGTGGGTCATTTTTCAACCTGGTATGACTGCTTCTGTTGCCTACATTCTAATCTTCGGAACCATATTAAATTTATTCATAACATCAGGTCTAAACTCGGTTTATTGTTTTGATTTTTGTTAAAAAGAACGTGAAATTTTTTTCTGCGTGAAAGAAAATATTAAAAAGTTTTAAATTTTAAATTTTCTTATGCAGTCCAAAAATTATTTTTATCCAAAACTTGATAGTTTTCTAAAAGATCACAATTTTAAAAACGATTTGTATTCACTCATTGTAGCATTTGAGTTTGTTTAATGTATTTGTTGCTAAATTATTATCTGCGTGTACCTGTCATCATCGCCCAGCTCTGTTTACAGCTGGAATTTAGTGTAAACAAAACAGATGAAGAGCAAAGCAAATTAGAAAATCCACAACTCATCTTTTTCGCACCGTGATTTGCTAGTCGCCATCGCGTTTTTTCCGCTTTTTCCGCGAGTGTGCTGCTGCTGTTGCTTGCCGGAGAATATCACCGAGGCAGTTACCTAAAGCTGGCCCAAAACTTGCCGCATCGTTAGTCGTTCTTTGAAGGTTAGTAGTACCTACATGAACGGTACCGGGAAAAGCCGTTAATACACTAACACGACCCAACCTTGCTATTCAATCTCCAAAACAGTGCCGCCACGATTGATCGGGAACTCCCGGTGGACGCAAAAGCAAAGATCCAGACGAAACCAGAGCATTACGTCGTCCAGTACAACCCGGTGAACTTTCCTAGGAACGGGTAAATATTTACAAATTTGTTGGCAGAGGAGCAGCATAACTTTTGCGAGCTACTTTTATAGAGAGCCGACATCTACTCGACCACAGTTTGCAAGTTGGAGCCCAACCGTAAAATAATCATCGTTGGAAATATCTGGTAAGCAGATTCAAGCGGAATGAAGATGCAACAGCTGTAATGTTTTGCTTTACGTTAGGTGTTGTGATTGTGGCTAGCAGCAGCTCTGGCAGCCAGCATTCAAGTGCGTCTAGACCCCGAATAGGGTGAGTACGGGAAAGTTATTAAAAAAGGCAATTAGGCTGATTGAATGTTTTATTGAAGGGTCTTTTTTCCGGAGCCGAAAGTTGTTCCGTCCGGAAACTGGTGCCGTATCCTCCTGGAAGCTGAAGCTGGATGCCACGTCGGCTGCCAGTGGTGCTCAACTGGGTTGGTCATCGGATGACAACATCGGTCGCTGTAAAGAGAAGGTGAAGAACAAAAATAAGAACAAGTAAGTACTAGCGCTAGTCAGAAGAAAAGTGAATTAGAAAAGAAGATGCTGCAGTAAAGTAAGAAGAAAAAGAAGAAACAGGCAGTTAAGAAGCAAGAAGAATAAGAGCAGAATGGAAGAAGAAGAAGAGTAGAAGCGGAATGGAAGAAGAAGAGCAGAGGCGGAATGGAAGAAGAAGAAGAGAATGACGAGGAGCGGGAGTAGAAGAAGAAAAGGGACGAGATATTATGCGGTCTGGAAAACAAGCGGAATTAGATTGAAATAGATGATAAGCAATAAATTTTTGTTTTGGTTTAGTTTTGTGGCGTATTTTTATGTATGTTATAGAGATTCGTGTTTCCTCCCCCATTGCTAGCCGGGAGAGAAAAAAAAAACTTCAACATCATGTGTTAATAATCAGATATCATCACCCTTTTGTTAGTTCTGCAAATGAGAAGTAGTTGGCGCTGCATGTCAAATAGTTTTGCTGCAAATCGCCAATTCTTAACATATTCTTCTTCTACTTCTTTATGATCGTTGATTATGGTACTACGCCGTTTGGCCTAAAGTCATTTGGCATATAGCCGTTTGGCATAACGCCGTTTGGCATAAAAGTCGTTTGGCATAAAATCATTTGGCATAATGGTCATTTGGCATAATGGTCATTTGGCATAATGGCCGTTTGGCATAAAATATAAAAACTCATAAGGTAACATAAAATGTTGCTAAAAATTAAAATACATTAGTTTCTAGGTTTATTCAAATTCCCTTAGCCCGGTCCGCAACGCGAAGCGTAAGGACCATACATCATTTTAGTTCGAACGCGAAGCGTGAGGAGGCTTCCTCGAAGTTTTTTTTCCAAAATTTTAGGACTGTCCCGTCTTTTCAGTTTTATTCAGGCCTCGTGTTTCTAGGTTTATCCAAAGCTAGGGACAATCCCCTTGTTCGGTTCGCATGCCACATGCTCAAAGTAAATGCATTATTTTATGCCAAACGACCGTTATGCCAAACGGCCGTTATGCCAAACGGCCATTATTCCAAATGACCATTATGCCAAACGTCCATTATGCCAAACGACCATTATGCCAAACGGCCATTATGCCAAACGGCCATTATGCCAAACGGTATTATGCCAAACGGCATTATGCCAAACGGCGCTATGCCAAACGGCTTTATGCCAAATGACTTTATGCCAATCGGTATACAATCCTACCAAAAAAAATCGATCGACAGATGCACTGTCCCTATTCGCATAACAGTCCCATGGATCCAGTCGCACTGGATGGATACCCAAGCAACAAAATTATAATTCATAGAAGCTTAATCAGCTCTCGTTTCTGTCTGAAGAGAATGCTAGTCAACCCAAATTGTAAGTTCTTAAAGCTACTTTCAAGTTCGTTTAGGTGGCTGTAGAGAATGCTATTCAGCTTCTAAGAGAATGCCAAAAAACTTCTACGCACCGAAAACAAATCTGGTTGACAGATTGCTCTGACAGCCAGATTACAGATTGCTAGGTTGCCGGTCTATCATGGTCTATCTTATTGATTTTAATTAAACGGAGAAAAATATATAGATTTATCAGTTATATTACGCGTCTACATGACCATAAATATGATTGTTTGGTTCTGACCCGAAAAAACAATCAAGCCAACAATCTGATTATACGTTGCCACAAATGGATAAATGACTGATTTAGCAATCGCATCAGCTTCGAGAATCTAGCAGGATTTTTTAGTCAATCATTCGTATGGCTGTTTTTACCGTAATGCTGATCCCCATGAACGTCGGAAATTGTAGATTCAAATATAAATAAAAATTAATTTGAGCAATTAAATGCAGTTTTTCCTTTTTATTTTCATTAAGACATATGTTTTTTTTTAATTTAATCATATATCACATTAGTGGCATATTTTTTTATGCAATTGATGTTGCTGCTCCGCCGTTTAAAGAAGGATATTTTTTAGGCTTGCGCGGAAAACGCCACCCTGGCCCTGAAACAAAATTTGAAAACATCGTCAAAATCTAAATCGTTTTTTTTTTCAACCGAGAAAACATTATAAATATTCAAAAAATATCAAATTACTTACTTTTCCCATTGCTTCGGCCTACCGGGATCAAAGTATGCGCGCTTCAACATATATGTCCCAGCGGATGAATCTGAAAACAACTGTTAGTAGAACAAATCAACTCACACAACAAATTGAACTTATATTTCCGCTTTCTGATGTGTGTCCTCCAAAAAAATAACTTCCACCATCTTCTGTTTTTGTGACATTTAAAAACTAACATTTAGAATCTTTAAGTTGACCTGAATAAAATAACCAAATCCGCCATATGTTAGTTTATATTAGCGATGAACAGATGAGAAATCCTCGATAGCCAAAACAACTTTACAGCAACGCTAGTTTATTCGTAGTCATCGATGTAGATTTAGCAATATTATGGGTTCAACCAAAAATCAGTGATATGGAAGAGCCAACCATACGAATTTTGATAACAACCTGTAGAGTTTTTTATCCGTGTTAGTATATTATTATTGTTTTGATAACAAAAGCTACTTGCGCTTAGAGAATTGAATCGCTGCTCTTTAGGTTGCAATGAAACTCACCAGCCTCTCGACCAATCAAGCAATAGTTCCTTGCCACTGTAATAATTGGTATTTAAACTTAATGTCATTTGAGATGATTGAATGGGTTGGTCAATAGATTGTACCTTATTTCGCTTAAAGGACTTTCAGTACATTTAATAAATAAAAACAAAAATTTTCATCATCAAAAATTTATTCGAATATCTTAACATTGATAAAAAAATTCTTGAATTCCATTTGTAAATATCAGTGCTGATATGAACAAAACAAATACCATGACAACAAATTGACAGATATTTTTGACATGTCGCTTAGAATTCCCATAAAGGTTGTTTGTAACACCTAAAAGTATTTTAACGGTGCGTTAGAATGTGTAAAGCGAACGTTATAAACCTTCTTGAAAGAAGTTGCATGAAAAGCGCTTAGAAGTTCCGTTATCGATAATTTAACATTTCAAAGGGCGATGGAAGTTCCTGAGTAACTTTTACGTGACAAAAGTCACCTGAAGCTCCCGTAAAACATTTTTTCAGCCAAATGTGAACTTCCGAGTTCCATCTTTAAGTAAAAACGCGACTTTTGGTTGCTTAGGGTGGATAAAAATCAATGATTTTTTTTTAATAAAAAGGAAAGGAGAGCAAACGAAAGGAGACCAAACGTCAGGAAGCCACCGTTGTGCGGTTTTTCAAGAGATTGATCGGAGGCAGAAAGCCTATGACAAAAATCCCTCGTCCTATTTCAAGCTCCGGTAGTACACTGGTTAAAATGTCGGATTGGCAAGACGATATAAAAATGGTGTTTGTAAGTTCGATTCCCACTGCCCTGTGGTTTTATTTCTTGTTTCTTGAATTTTCCAAAAGGATGAAAATCTCATAAAATGTTTTGCTAGGTTCGCTTGAATGTAGTGGTCGTGAGTCATTTTGCTTGGGTGTTCAAGTCCCTATGCCAGTACATAGTGCTTTTCAAACATATCATCTTTGCGGCAAAGTACACTTTTCAGCGCATTTTCGGCACAGAAATGTTCTAAATTGGCATTGGACTTTTGCAACCTCTTCTCTGCCCCTACTCGCATAACAGTCCCATATGAATTTTCGTCATTTTTCATCTAGCCTGACAGTTCGTCATTTTGAACATAAGACTTCAATATAAAACCATAAAAAAAGAAACATTGTTCTAGAAATTTCGAAAAAAATATCAACTCCTGACTGTCCCATCTGAAATATACCCGCATAACAGTCCCATATGTGAAATACCACGGATATAGCTACTTTACAATGTTTCTTTCGGTAAAATAATCATTGATTTATCGCTCTAAGTAGTTTCTAAAAGTTTTAACACACTTGATGCCAATTATGCACAATAATTTTCGAAGGCAGGCTTAAAAGAAGGAAGAAATTTCTTCCTTCGTAAAACTATAAGTCACAACTAAAAATCATGATAAGAGTCCACTTACAACGAAATTTTTCCAAAAGTTTGTTTCTATTTTTGATTCTGCATTTAGAAGATAAAAAAAGATCGAATTGAAGTCTAAGAAAGTAGCTTGGTGAGCAAAACATGTTCTGTATGGGACTGTTATGCGAGTAGATTTGAAAAGGTCTCGAATATACCCGCATAACAGTCCCATAACAAATAAAAATTAGGCTCCTGACCTTACCAATGGCCCAATTTCAAAAATTTCAGGTCTTACGATTTATTATGACAACCTAGAGCACATACCATTAAACGAATTTCATTTATGTTGAAAGTTGTGGTCACAATTCAAAGATGTATTCCAAAACAGAAAAAGCTGATTTTCTCGCTTGCTCGTTTTTGCATATGGGACTGTTATGAAAGTAGGGGCAGTTCTATGGGTGTAGCGTTGGAGTGTTCTTACTGTACTGTTGAAAAAAAATCCCATCGATTGAGGAAGGAGGGGAGGGGGAGGGGCTTTGCGGGAGAAAGTATGGATGATAACCATTGCAAGTGGTTAAAAATATTTTAAAATTCCACAAAAAAAATTTAGAAGAAAATAAAAAAATTACAAAATTGAACCAATTGGCAAAATTTACATAATTAACAAAATTTAAAAAAAATGCCTAAATTTACAATTTTTACTAATGACAAAATTGACAATTTATAAATTTTTGATGATTTGAAAAATTCACAAAATTGACTATGTATGAAAATTACAAAAGTGACTCAAAATATAACATATTTTTTTATTGTATTAGGTAGATGCCAGATCATTCAACTAAAAATCAAACAAATTGGCGCCGTAGGACAGTGTTCTTCCGATCTTCCGTATATAAATTGAAACACCTATATCTATCTAGTTATGTTTAAATGGATTCATAATATTTAGAAAAAAATAAATGTAAATGAAAATATGTTTGCACTCATATTGATTAAAGTTGTCATTCTCTCATTTTCTCTTGGTTTTTAGTATTTCCGATTGCCTTTACCAGTTACTATGCTTCGGAAAAATGTCATCAACAAAAACAGTAAAGGGTAATAGCAGAGAACCGGAGCCAAGTAGCACGACGACGTTGCCTTCGTAATCTGACTGACAAGGTATCGTCGCCCCCTTTTTGACAATGTTTCTTCATGTTTTATGCGTCCGCAAATGTGTTAGTCTTGGTGCTCGTCCATATGCCACCAACCCGTACAGTGGATAGGTACTGTTTTCATGATTTTCATTCTTATTAGAAAGGGCTGGGCGCACGATTTTCGTCCTTTTTGTCGAGTTGGCCCCGGTTTCCTAAAGCGATTCTACATTCTAGTGGCAATGATCCATAAGCTGAATGTACCTGGCAGAAAATCATTCGTGGGTGAGAAGTGTGTTTTTATTTATTTTAGATCAGTGGTTTTGTTTCGAACCTCCTCACTGGAGGCTCTACTTCAGACGAGTTTAAGGAGCTTCTCATTAAGGGGCGAATGGCATCTGGCTCCTTGTTTTGCGACAGGACAGGATATTCACTAATTTACACACTCACACCCACAATCTGGTCACAACTCTTGCTTCCGTTGCGATATGATATTGTGTTTAGCTCAACATATTTCGAGCATTGCAGCACGAGGTAGATGGTAAAGTCTCACTTCACAGAGCTTGAACTGTGGGGTAGCCAAATCACGAAAAAAAAACGCTAAAGAAGCGGTCATTACTGCTGTTATTATTATTGTATGGAAATAACATTCGCCTCTTATGAAAGCAAGTGCTTAGTGTGACTAGCTTTGTTCATCTTTCTCCTACGCAACTTTTCGGTAGCGGATGAATAGATGGGAACTTTTTTTTCGTTTGAGCTCCGTTAATTTTATCTCATGAGCCGTGCTGAATTTATTTAGAGTTGTGTATTTTTATAATAAGATAGCGTATTTCTTTCGCTTTCCTTCATTCGAAACCTCCACCTTCAACCTTGGCCCTGTTAAAGGTATTTTTATATGAGAAATTATATAAATTCACAGAAACTGATTACTTTTGAATGTAATCGAAATTTCGGTGTAGGTTTACTCCAATTAAAATAGAATTGTTAATAAAAAGTTGGTATAACTAAAACTTTCATCAATTTGAATATTTCAGTTACTCAGTTTCGATCTTTTGTATGTACTGATCCATTTTTTTTTCTCCTTTTCAGAAACAACATGATTCAGACTCAACTCTTTCGCTGTTCTGTAATATGACGTGGTATGATGAGCTTCATCACCTTCCTAAACGCTTCGGGGACGTATAATCGATAGGTCCTAACTAGACCATCTTTGGTCTATAGAGTTAGAGAAAGACTTCAAAAGATCATAGATGAAATAAATTCACGTCACAATCCACTCAGCCGATAAGTGATAATATCTCGAAGGACATTTAGTTCATCACGATAGGACGCATTTCTGCGGACCCACATACACACTTACATATAGACTTCTTTGCCGTAAACACGTCTTCGAATCACAGGGAACACATCTGCTGCTCCTGAGCCGGTCTCACAGTTTAGTCATTAGATTGTAAGTTATTAGCCTAACAGTTGTGATAGGTTATTCCGCTTCAAGCAGCTGATTACAAAAGCGAATAAAAAGGTGCGACTTTTTATTCTCAATCTTCGATGGCAGGAAATATTAAACAAGGTAATATGGGCTTCAATGTGCAAGTAAAACGAATCAAATTAATATTATTAAAACTAAATTCCCATTCTGTTTTATTTCTTGCAGAAGACGTATGCTACGTCGTAGCCAAGTACGATTATGCCGCTCAAGGTGCTCAAGAATTAGATCTTAGGAAAAATGAACGCTATTTGCTGCTGGACGACAGCAAACATTGGTGGCGTGTACAGAATTCTCACAATCAATCCGGTTACGTTCCGAGTAACTATGTCAAGAAGGAAAAGAAATCAGTTTCTCTGTTCGATAGCTTCAAGAAAAAAGTCAAGAAAGGATCTTCAGGCAGTAAAACTTTGCCCAACTGTTCTCCCTCTCGACAAGTCGATAGTCCTACGATGGGTCGAAGGTTGCCACCGGATCCGTCGGAGGCAGTCAGTAAGTTTTGCTATTGTTTTTTTTTTGTAGTATCTTAATATTAACAGTATATTTTTCCGATTTTACAGATACTACACCAATAGGAACTGCCATAGTGAAATATAATTACCAAGCACAGCAACAAGACGAACTTTCGCTCATAAAGGGTACGCGAATACTGATTCTCGAAAAGTCAAACGATGGTTGGTGGCGAGGCCAGAGTGGTTCGGCGACGGGTTGGTTCCCGAGCAATTACACTACTGAAGAGCAGGAAGATGATACTGTGCATACGTACGCCATGGCAGAAAACGTACTGGACATTGTAGTAGCGCTGTATTCATTCAACTCCAACAATGATACCGAACTGTCATTCGAAAAGGGAGACCGATTAGAAATCTTGGATCGACCTGTAACTGATCCGGAATGGTAAGTTGCCTTTAAATGTAATGTTTTCAAATATGTTTATGCTGGTAATATTTTTTTCTATCACTAGGTATAAAGCTAGAAATACCAACGGCCAGCTCGGTCTAGTACCGCGAAACTACTTGCAAGAACTGTCGGAATACCTAGCGCAACCATATCGAGGAAACAATGGAAGCGGGCCGGATTCGCTTGATAGACGACCAAACGATCAGCAATCGAACAATAACAATTCCAATTCCGCCAATAGTAATAACAACAACTCGCAGCAGCTTGATAGGCCACCGCTGACCGGCAAAAGTTGGTATTACGGTGCGATCACCAGAAATCAGTGTGATACGGTTCTGAATACCCACGGGCACGATGGCGACTATCTGATCCGGGACAGTGAAACGAATGTAAGTTTCTACAATTAAAGGACAATGTCGTAGGCCACAGCATAACAAAACGTTTCATAATGTTTCAGATGGGTGACTATTCCGTTTCCCTTAAAGCTCCTGGACGCAACAAGCACTTCCGCGTGCACGTCGAGGGCAACATGTACTGCATCGGGCAGCGAAAGTTCCACACACTAGATCAGCTAGTGGATCACTACCAAAGAGCACCCATCTACACCAATAAGCAGGGCGAAAAGCTCTATTTGGTGCGGCCTCTTCCGAAGGCGAATGGCACCTAAGAGGAACTCCCTCAACATCGCAGCGAAAAGTGGAACCGAATTGTTCTGTGAATGGTGTGTATGGTAAGCGCAAGTTTTTTATTATTTATACTCTGGAATGCAAAGGGAAACAAATCTATACACTCATGCCCACAAGACAGAGAAAACGAATCGAATTAAGTCATAACAAAAAATACATTGGTAAATCTGAGAAATGATATTTCACAATGGGAAGCCATTTTGCTGATAATTATTAACATATTTATTTATATGAGTATTTCCAAAACAAAATAAAACCATACATGATTGGTTTTCAAAGCATCAGAATATCGTAGCTCCACAATCAATTTATCCGTGAAACGTACTCGAAATAACTGAAAGCTTAACTCTGACCGGTACTGTTTGGTTAGAAAATTCAAATACAAACTACCTATATTTTTGGGGGCATTTATGATTCCTAAAATGACGTGAAACGCAAAACATATACATTTCCTCAGATGCATTGTAAAATAATAATCCCTATCAACGTATGCAACCAAAATTCCAACAATTGAGTCGGAAAATATCGTATTCAACAATATGCTCCATACAGATGCCACACATAAACATATAACTAAACTAGCAAACAAATATTAAAAAACATGGTGCAGCTTCCAAATATAGAATAAGTTTTTGGATAGATCTTGTAAATCGAATAACCGCTGGTTTTTGTTTGAGGCATTATTTGCATTTTGGTTGGCTTGTTAGTGACGTTAGTAACACAATCTCGTAAGGCCATTTTTTTTTAAACTCTGCGTCTTTTAATATCGTGAATTAGCAGAAAAATTAAGAAGCGATTATTCCGATTTAACTATTTGAACTTTGATTTCATATCAAAATTCTGACTCTAAATTGTATGAACCTATTCAAAAATAAATTTTGAAGTTTAATAGCTAATCCTGAATTTATAAAAACTTTTAAACATAGCATTATTCATGACTGATGCTGTGATAGAGGGTAACGGACTCCAAAGTTTAAATTACATACATTTTTTTTACAACACATTGTTTGAAATTTTAAAGTTACATTTTTCATTCCGCCATAATGCATATTCTCTAGAGTCATTATAAAGTTTTTGATCCTTCATCAAATTTAAGACAAAATTAATCATAGGGCTCCATTAGACTTTGAAGAGCAAACATGGTTTCAATTGAAGTACCTATTTGTCAATGTTCAGGTGTTTTTCCACCAGAAAAAAAAATAAAATGCCCACTAATTGTTGTTAACTTAATAACCAAGAAATTTATTTTGCCATGTTTGAAATTTCATCAAAATCATTTCGTTCTTGGTCTGAAGTTTTTCTCAATATTTCGGTAGGTTGAATACTAACAACGTTCATTTAAAAGTTTTTATTTCGTGACATTGAGTTATTTGCTCTAAACTTTGACTACGTGTTTCCTCAAACAAAAAACAGCTTCAAAAAATCAACAACAAAAAATCAAATAATCCGGCCAACGCATTACTGAAACACATCTTTTCTACACAACAAGTCATATTCGATGGAAGGGAGTCAACTCGTGCCGCAAACATTGATAGATTTGTTTGGTAAACTTTAGGCACACGAATTTTGATTGTTCGTTTCTGTGCTTATGAGGAAAGTTAGTGAAGAAAATTTATTATAGAAAAAAACCAATCTGAAAATGAATCTGTAGCAAAAGTAAACTAAAAACCTTTGCCAAAAAAGTGTTTTTGACGTAGCGTGACAAACGGAAGACAGTTTATTGGTTGAACCTGAATAAACCTAACACTTCTATTGTTTTCAAACTGTTGTCATGTTGACGATATTCGAATGATTTTATGCAGTTTTATTTGTTAATAAATTTTACGCCATTTTTAATACTCGTATGCCGACAGTTTTAAGAGAAACCCAATACAGAACAAAATCTAGTCTTGTCGAATGAAATAATTTGATTTTTCTAAATGTATCACTATGGTAACTACCTAATCTTTAGGGTATTTTTTTTTTCTTTTGCCGTCATAGAGTTATGTCATTGGATTTGATGAATCATACTTGCAAAATTGATGCTATCAAGAGAGATCGAAAATAAATTATAAAAAAAATCGGGCATTGTTCAAGCATATAAAATACAGGAACGAACCTAAACATCTAGAGAGATGTTTCTGTTTCAGCGAATGCCTTCTTTTGTACGACGGGCGGGCGCGGGCACAAAATTGAACGACACAATATGAATCAAATTCGAAACTTATCAGAGTAACATTTTGGATCACTAAATAATAGCAGCTGCCTAACAGCTGGTAAATCTGAGATACAGCGGGGGGCTTAAACATATAGCAGTTAATATTTGTAAACATTCAACAAATCATCTGCATCGTCATGAATCAAAGAATCCGAATCTGGTAATCAACGAACCAAGCCAATTATTGTCCTATAGAAAATTTACCGAAATTTTTAGAGTATAGTCGATAAATGGTTATGTTGGTGGATTAAGAGAATCATTCGCGTTGCTTTTGTAATACATAATTTGTATGTCATTTATACTATCAACTATTGGATAAAATATTTGAATGGACTAAAATGTGAACATTTTTTGCAAATTATTATTTTACGCATGTACATCACATGACATTAGAATTTTGGCCAACCAATTCAAATTATGTAATGGTCGTAAAAATGTCAAGACGTGTCAAGTCATAAGTAATATTCCTTTTCAATTTTTTTGTTTTTTTATTGGTCGACATCCTTGAGATTTTTTTTTTAAATTTGTAGAATAAAGCTTCTCTCTTAATTCAACGTTCACTATAATTTTTTTGTTCGTTCAATCAGTAAAACGTTCACTTGAAGGCAATTCTATAACATCGGCCCTTATTCTGCGCCGCGCGTGACGTGACGCTTGTCACCTCACCTCGGAGTCACCGTGAGTTTTGTCACCTTATTCCCGTAGTCGATGTGGGTGAAGTGACAGAGATGAGTGACTGAATGAACACAATGGTAGAATTTGTTCTGTATTGATTTGTTTTCGTTCGCGCTTCGAGTTTTCCAAACTGATTTTTAAAGCGATTAGAGATAATTCCGGTTCGCAAAAGGCCACCAACGAGTCATAAGGTGACAGCAAGCAACTTAAGAGAAAAAACGGGCATTTTTGTTCGTCCTAAGTGGAGAAAGCTGAAACCGGAAACTCCAACAAGAAGGAAAAAATAACAATCGACAGCTGCTGCTGCAACCAACAGGTGTCCAACAGGCGGATTCAAGTAAGTAAGGTGATTTTTCTTTTGTATACCGCTTGGCCAGAACAGCTTCCGGAATTTGTGTCATTACACAAATTACACGATATAAGCGATTAACGTGATTTTTTTTGTTTTCAGTGGTGCTGCCGATCTAGGTGCTTTCCCTGAGGTTATCACCGTGACATGCCGGAAATCATAAGCCCACAGCCCAGTCGCCAATAGATCATAGGGATTATGGAATGCCGAGCACTGGTATCGAAGTCAACAAGGCTGCAGCAGCACCAGAGGGCAGCATTGGTTGGCAGTTTGTAGTGGATGCGAAAATTTGATTAAGTTTCTACCTCGTCATTACCGGAAACCATACCGGCAATTCTCCCTTTTTAACCATAAATTTTTTTGTTGATTGTCAGATCCGATTGCCGTTTCAATTCAGCAATTCAAGTTAATTCTGAACCCACAATTCGGTTTTAAATTGAATTTATAACTGATTCTTTGCAACCTACAATTTTGATTGAATTTCTAACAACTCCGCTTTACAGTTGTTCGGGGGAATCGTTCACCCAATCACGTACCGGTTCGGACACTTGTCGGGGAATTCGCGGATCGTTATATTTAAACACTTTACTTTCGACTCAACTCCAACACGTTTATAAAAAGAAATTTTCGTCGTTTAAAATTTGATAGATAATTGAAAGCTATAAAACATGCTGGATATATTTTTTGATTGATTTCTAACAACTAACAACTCCGGTTTACTGTAATTTTCGTAATTTTTCATTTCATTTCCATCTCGTCGTCACCTGAAAACGTACCGACAATTGTCACCTAAAATCGTCACCCGAATGCGACGATTCTCACCCACGGTGACTACGAGAATAGGGTAAGAACTCACTAAGTTCATCCGAAGTGACAATCCTCACCTAAACCGACTGCTGGAATAGAGTGACTTGGGTGACTCTACTATCGTCACGTCACTCGAGGCGCAGAATAAGGGCCATCATCTCACCAGATGATCTTTGTTGAGCTACAACTGATCAAATATGTTGTTCCATTTTTAATTTGTACCTGTGCTTATAACGTTTCAACATCAATTTTCAAAACGAAAAATGTGAGCATATACAAGATCCGCAGGTGTGACGGACGACGTTATTTTGTAACAATTTCTCCCATGAGTCGTATTTTTGGTTTCGTGTAACATATTATTGTATTAGTGTAGCTATAATCAAATCATTGCACAGTGAACTACCCAAAACATCGTCACATAACTACACTGTATAGTAACTGAAACTTAGTAAAACAAATAAAAAAAATACATCAACTTATACCAAATCGTAAATTAGCATGTAAAAGTCGGAAACGAAGTAAAAAAAAACATCAGAAAATGTGAGACTATATACATTCACGTAAAGCATTCAAGTAAAAAACTAGTAAAACACACGTGTAAACTTGGAAACAGTATCAAGCAGCTCCACTCAGTGGATGTGTAGCGAAGCAAATGACTCCGCAAGGAAAACAAGAAGTGAAACGCGTCATTATCAAACGGTGCAGGGACCGAAGACCGAAATGGGATGCTCTTATTCCTGCAGTTACTGGTTGACAAAACCTGTTTTAGGATTTTCGTTTTCTTCAGAAATAAATGCATCTCATATAAGCTTCACGGCTTTACGATAGTAGTAATTGTTAAGGAACCTGTACCGAGGACATAAGAACACACACATAAAACAGCGAGAAACACTAGAAGCATGTAAGCGTCAAAAAATAAAACTTTATGATCGATATTCGGTTGTACATTTAATGTGAGAGAACAGAAGAAACAGTAACACGAAATGTTGACAGAGGTCTGAGTCATACTTGATTTGACAATGTAAGTGTAAGTTTTGTAGATGAAGGCATGAAGCGTAGTAGGAGGGGTTAAACAATACCTTTTTTGTTATAACAGAATTAATGAACTAAAAACACCGAAAGCCCATATTAAGGAGCGAGAATACTAAGACAGAGCGAGCGAGAGAGCTTCTAATCGAGTAATAATTTAAAAGAAAATCATTAGATCTATGACTATGACGGATAAAGCGATTTGTGAATTAAACAAGAAAAAAACACAATATTAAAAGAATAGCTTTTACGCGTTTTATTGGATTTTAAACTGCTCCTGTGTTGCCAAGCTAAACCATACCGAAAGCCTTTGCTCTGTAATTATTTAGGGTATCGATAAATGAGTTCTGCGCACAGGTTAAATACGCGCTCAAATTGGTAGCTGATTAAGCTTCCAAGGAACCGTTTTAGGGGCTTTTGATTGCTTGGGCTAGCTGGAGTTCCGCTTAAAACAGCTAGTCACGCTTTTCATCGCTTTCTTGGTCTACGTTTTTCTTCAGATTCAGCTATCACTCCAAACACTTCCAAGTCCTCTACATCCCTCAAACTGATCTCGGTCCTTATTCTGCGAGTCACGTGTCGTGACTTGCCTAATTTCATATCTAATTCCTGACTTCTATGAGCAGGCAGCCAGTTCCTATGAGTTTCTATTAGTTTTCGGAACTCATTCTTTCAGCTTACCAGCAGGATGGAGTACTACGATAAATATGTTTGTACCTCTTTTGAGAGAAGTCTTTAAAAAGAAAACTCTCACTATGACCCTTATCGCAGAAGCAATTTCTTTTGATGAATATTGTTTCACTTCTCCCAGAACCTTGCAAATAGATTCGTGGGAAGTCATCAAGCCGCCTTCATGGAGGGACGTTCAACGACGAACCAGATATTCACATTACGGCAAATCCTCCAAAAATGCCGTGCACACCAAGTCCCTACGCACCATCTATTCATCGACTTCAAAGCCGCATACGACACGATCGACCGTAACGAGCTATGGAAAATCATGGACGAGAACGGCTTTTCCGGGAAGCTGATCAGACTGATCAAGGCAACGATGGATGGAACGCAGTGCTGTGTGCGGATTGCGGGTGAATTGTCGAGTTCATTTGAATCGCGCAGGGGGCTTCGACAAGGCGATGATCTAAATATCCTGCCTGATGTTCAACGTGGCGCCAGAAGGTGTTATTCGACGAGCGGTGAGCGTAATGCGGGGACGATTTTCAACAGATCCAGTCAACTTATTTGTTTTGACATTGATATTATATAATAGTCGGCAGATCATCTGGGGCAGTGGAGGAGATATGTCGCAAACTGAAACGCGAAGCAGGGTTGATGATTAATACGTCCAAGGCGAAGTACATGCTGGCCTGCGGATCCGAGACCAACCGAACCCGCTTGTCCAGCAATAACAAGGTCACAGTCGACGGCGACGAGCTGGAAATAATCGAAGACTTTGTCTATCACCGCTCACTGGTGACCGCAGACAATGACACCAGCCGTGAGATCCGGCGGCGAATTATCAGCGGAAGTCGTGCCTACTATGGACTTCACAAGCAACTGCAGTCGAGAAGACTTAGCCCTCGTACGAAGTGTAACCTGTATATGACGCTCATTAACCGGTTGTTCTCTACGGGCACGAGTCATGGAGGAGGACTTGTGTACACTCGGAGTATTCGAGCGACGAGTGTTAAGAACCATCTTTGGCGTACAGGAGAACGAAGTGTTCAGGAGAAGGATGAACCACGAGCTCGCGCGACTCTACGGTGAACCCAGTATCCAGAAGGTGGTGAAAGCTGGCCGGATACGCTGGGCGGGACATGTTGCGAGAATGCCGGACGACTGTCCTGCAAAACAGGTGTTCGCTACGAATCCGGTAGGAACAAACGAGCGGGGGCGCAACGAGCGAGGTGGTTAGACCAAGTGGAGCGTGATCTGGCGAACGTGGGGTGCCCGAGAAATTGGAGAACGGTTGCCATGGACCGAGTGAATTTTAGGAATTGTGTTCGTCAAGTTATGTCGTGAGACGGAATACTATGTAAATAAATAAATAATCTTGTGCGGAACAGGGTCGAACGCTTTCGCGAGGTCGATGTAAATAGAATCAACTTGACAGTCTTTCTCCAGATTGTTACTTAACGAGCTCACGCAACACATTAAAGTTGATCTTTTTTTAACGAAACCATGCTGAGAACCGGAGATCATCAGTCATCCATGTATAAGAACGTCAAAAAATCTGGAGATCGAAATCAGAAGCGAAATTGGTCGGTACTTTTCGACGCAGTGTGTATTTCCCGATTTTTAGATAGGAGTGATGACCGTAATTCGCCTGACGCTTGGAAATACTCTTTCTCTCAGTGAACGATTGAACAGGCAGCAAATGGGGGCAGCTAGTGATGCAGCGCAATGTTTTAAAACCGTCGGAGGTATATTGTCTGGACCTTAAGATGGATCGGCTGCGGACAACTGCTCGTATACTTTCGCTCGGTGAGGCGAGCCAAAGGTAAATTCACGTCATAGGATTGTATGGAGGCGAGATAGTTGTTGTTTGATACAATGTCGGAGGAACTGAAGACACTTTGAAAAAAAATCGGCAGTTATGTTACGTGAAGTAACGCCATTGAAACTGATATCTACAGGAATAGTTGCTTTTCGTTTTTTTGTTTTTAAAGTGTCTCCAAAACGATGCGGGGTCATTTTTCAGGTTTTCTTAAAGACGCAAGATATGTTGGCGGTAAAGTTGCTCATTCAGAGCTTTATATCTCTGGTTTTCGGTACGATTCTCGATGAAATTCTTGCGGGCCTTTCGTAGCTGATTCTGCAGTCGTCTAAGCTCAGAGTTCCATCACTCATGTTTGAATGAATAGTGTCTTTCTTTTATACTGTTTTTGTTTTATTTTTCAACAGATCGCGTGTTATTTTGAATCGGCCGTTCATTCCCATTTCGTAATAGTGTCTTTGTGAACGCTTCACGGGGACGATTCGTTTCAAAACGAAGTAAACATTTGTGTACAACGCATCAACTGCAGTATTGACGTTGTCAGCATCAACGAGGAATTCCCAGCTCGTTGAATCTAAAGCAGCTGCTATCAGCTTGTAATCGAAATCCTATCTCCTATGTATTCGTCATTTTTTTTTATTAGTTGATCACCCAGATGGTAAATCCTTTTTATAGATTGTATTCCAAGGCGCGACGAGCCACCGCGTCCCCCCCCCCCCCAGTTTGCTACTCTGGGTCCATGGGTGCAATTGGACGACTCATGATACTATGTACCCCTACGCCATAAAGTCCACCTGGGGCCTCTGGCCATATTTCTCATCCGGACCTGCAACAAAGGCTATACCCATGATGGGAAGACCATACTCGCACAAAGCGCTTCACGGCAATACTTGTTTTTACGTATTACACCAGCAATCGTCTTCCACTCTTTTGTCACGATTCACGACTCACGGGTTGGCAGTCCGTTCGCCGCTACTCGTGACTCGAGTCCCACATTCGGCCTCTTGCCACAATTCGAGACGTCTCTACCCGCCTCTCCTCGTGACTCGAAGCCCTCTCACGCTCATCCTCTTGACACAATTTGAGACGTCTATAACCGCCTCTCCTCGTGTCTTGAGGGCCCTCGATCAATCGTCTCTTGACCCAATTCGAGACGAGAACAACTCGCCTCTCCTCGGGCCTGGAGATATCCACACATCCAACTATTTCTCCGTCTCGACTCTTCGAGACTCATCCTGAGGCCCATCCACTGGGCGCCACATATTACGGCACAAGGCCCCTCTGCCCGTCGTGAGTCGGTCATACCCGCGAATCAGGTCTAGGACCACCTGACGCGCGAATTCGACCAACAGCCGCTCGAACATTTGGTCGTCCCGCATATCGGGTTCGCTACTACCCAATACACGTTACGACCCCTCCCTCTTGCAACTGAGCACTGGTACCAAGGTACCCAGTCGCACCACGTATGTGCCACACTCGGCACGCAGCTGGTCGGCGGGCTGGCTTTTTTTTTATTAGTTGATCACCCAGGTGGTAAATCCTTTTTACGGATTGCATACCAAGGCACGGCGAGCCACCGCGTCCCCCCAGTTTGCTACTCTGGGTCCATGGGTGCAATTGGACGACTCATGATACTATGTACCCCTACGCCATAAAATCCACCTGGGGCCTCTGGCCATAATTCCCATCCGGACCTGCAACGAAGGCTGTACCCAGGGATGGGAGACCATACTCGCGCAATGCGCTCCACGGCAAATACTCGTTTCATACGTCCTACACCAGCAATCATCATCCACTCTTTGTCACGATTCACGACTTACGGGTTGGCAGTCCGTTCGCCGCTACTCGTGACTCGAGTCCCACACATTCGGTCTCTTGTCAAAATTTGAGCCGTCTTGACCCGTCTCTCCTCGTGACTCGAGACCCCCTCACATTCCTCCTCTTGACACGAATTGAGGCTTCTATACCCACCTCTCCTCGTGTCTCGAGAGCCCTCGATCATAACGTCTCTTGACCCAATTCGAGACGAGAACAACTCGCCTCTCCTCGGGTCCGGAGATAACCACGCATCCTTTTTCTCCATCTCGACTCTTCGAGACTCAACCTGAGGCCCATCCACTGGGCGCCATATGTTACGGCACAAGGCCCCTCTGTCTGTCGTGAGTAAATCGTATCCGCGAATCGGGGCCAGGGACCTCCCCGAAAGGCAGATCGATCGAAACTCGCCAAACATTTGGTCGTCCCGCATATCGGGGTCGCGACTACTCGATACACGTTACGACCCCTCCCTCTTGCAACTGAGCACTGGTATCAGGGTGCCCAGTCGCACCACGTTTTTTCCACACTCGGCACGCAGCCCGTCGGTAGCTGACTGTACCAAGTGTGACGTGTAGTTCTCTTGGCCGTACATCTACAGGTGACAAGTCTGTTGACACTTTTCCACTCTGCACCACGGGGAGGTAGAACTACGTCGCAGAGCATCCTATGTATTCGTCTGGCGAGGGATCCAGGTAGGTTTCTATACATAAGTTTAACGGCTTATGATGACGTTCAGTGGGAATGATTGCGATGGGAGATTCGCCACCAGGTTATCAGGGTTATTTGAAAACACAAAATCCAAAAGACGCATATTATCGTTAGCGATGTAAAGGGTGATACGGTCAAAATTTGGTCAATATCAACTTGACGTATTTCTTTCAATTTTGCATTTAAAAAACCTGAACACCCCTCATTTTGAAGGTGTGTGTGTGTAGAATGTTGCTACTATTTTAATTTTGGAATTCACTCTTCAGTTGTCAAAATGCCGTCCAAGGAAGAAAAGCAGCGTATCAAAATTTTGCTCGCGCATCGCGAAAAATCGAGCTACTCGCACACAAAGCTGGCAAAATCGCTAAAAGTTGCCAAATCAACCGTTACAAATGTAATTAAAGTATTCAGGGAACGTTTATCGACAGCCAGGAAATCTGGATCGGGGGGAAATCGAAAACCGGAAGCCGCTGAGACGACAAAGAGAGTTGCCGGTAGTTTCAAGCGAAACCCTAACCTCTCTCTTCAAGATGCCGCAAATAAGCTGGGTGTATCGTCTGCATCGAGCCAGACTGTCGACCTACAAGAAGTTAGTGACTCCAAATCGCGATGATAAACAAAATACGACGGCCAAAACGCGATCCCGAATGTTGTACACGACGATGCTGACGAATTTTGACTGCGTGGTAATGGACGACGAAACCTACGTCAAAGCCAACTACAAGCAGCTTCCGAGACAGGAGTTTTACACGGCAAAAGGAAGGGGAAAGGTAGCAGATATTTTCAAGCACATGAAACTGTCAAAGTTCGCGAAGAAATATCCGGTTTGGCCTGCCATCTGTACCTGTGGCTTGAAAAGCAGCATTTTCATAGCTTCCGGGACTGTCAACCAAGAAATTTACGTGAAAGAGTGTTTGAATAACCGTCTGCTGCCTTTCCTGAAGAAACACGGTTGTTCCGTACTGTTTTGGCCGGATTTGACATCTTGCCATAACGGTAAAAGGCCATGGAGTGGTACGCCGCCAACAACGTGCAGGTGGTTCCCAAGGAGAAGAACCCTCCCAACACGCCAGAGCTCCGCCCAATTGAGAAATACTGAGCTATTGTCAAGCGGAACCTAAAGAAGACCAAAAAAACTGCTAAGGACGAGCAGCAGTTCAACGCAAACTGGCTTTCTGCGGCGAAGAAGGTGGACAAGGTGGCTGTACAAAATCTGATGGCAGGGGTTAAGCGTAAGGCCCGGCAATTCGGATTTGGAAAAGCGGAAGCCTAACTGAATATTTTTTCTGAATGTTATACTAATTAAACTTGAACAAGAAATTTAATTTGATTTTTAAATAAATGATTTCACCGATTTACACGCGTTTTCCCTTGACCAAATTTTGACCGTATCACCCTTTATTTTTTGGGGATGGCTACCATGGCATTGATCATGTTATGTGGACGTGTGAAGGGTTTGATCGATCGAGGGTTTGGCTATTGGATACCCTTACGGCCCGAAGTAAACTACCTGGTGTTCCTATTCGAGACATTTGGGCAAACTTTGATTTAGAATATCTGTACCCTATGTACAAACATTTACAGTCCATACGCAATGCTCACACCTTGGCCTTAACCCCGGTCATAAGATTCTGCACAACTGTGATTCAACGGTTTTTTGCATGTAAACCCATTCTTTCTTCAGTTCCTCGACTGTCTTTGCTACCTTAGGTCGTTTAAGAATCGCGCAGTACTTCTCGATGGGGCGGAGCTCCGGAGTTTTGGGAGCAGCACGTCCTTGGAGTAGTGGCATGATGCCAAATCCGGCCAGAAGATTGTAAGGACGTTGTGGGCCTTCAGGAGATAAAGCAGCCGCTTCTGGAGGCACTCATTCGTGTACACCTGTCCGTTAATCGTATCCTGGGTCACGAGAGGTGCACTCCGCTTCCCGCACGTGCAGATGGCTTGCCAAACCAGGAATTTCTTCGCAAATTTGGACATCTTCTGAGTGCGGACATGCTCCGGAACACTGAACTTATCCTTGGCCGTGAAAAACAGGTTGCCGGGGATCTGTTTGAAGTCGGCCTTCACATATGTTTCGTCGTCCATGATGCAGCATTTAACTTTCGTCAGCATGTTGAGGTACAACTTCGTAGCACGGGTTTTGGCGAACTTGTTCTGCTTCTCGTCGCGATTAGGGGCCTTTTGTAGCTTGAACGTTCAAAGCTTAGCCTTAGTTTTGGACTTCTGGACAAAACTTCGGCTTAGGTGCAGCATCTTAGCCACATCCCGAACGGAGGCGTTCGGGTTTCGGTAGAAGGCCCTAACTACGCGATTGTGGTTTTTGGTGTTGTACGGAATACTTTTTCCTTCACTTCTGGGCGTCCGATCGGTGGTCAATCGTTCCTTGAACCGCTTAATTACTCACGACATCGTGGAATTCGCGATTCCCAACGTTTTAGTGATGGAACGATGCGAGAGATCCTTGTTCTCGTGATGAATGCACAAGATTTTATCACTCACGAGCTATTCTTTCGACTCCATTTACGCAAGTTTTGATCACATGATTTTAAAACTTGCAGGATGTAAACAATGCACACGTTAGAGCTATTTCATAGTGTGGCAATTTCATCGTGGACACCTTTTAAGCCATCGAAGCTTGAAATCCTTCCTCACCCTCTATATTTTGTGAACACATTACTCTTCCGAAACAGAAATTAGGCAATCTAACTGAGCAGTGCATGGATTTCTCAATAGCTGAATTCCGTAAGTGCCAGGCATTGTTATCAAGTTCTACCCACATCAAAAACACACATTTTTCGATGGCCATCTTTCCAATTAATTATTAGATCATTACAGCTTAAAGTGCATTTGCGTGCTAAATATCACTGGTCGGAATCAACGGCAAATAAGATAATTTTATTGTTTTGCAGCTGAGATTAAAAATAAAGAGATGAGATCAGAAATATCAAGTAGCTTCAGCAAAAAAAAAAGTTTTTTTTTGTTATTTTTGTTATTTTTTCAATGTGTCTCGTTCGTTCGTTTTCGTTCAGCTTGTTCTTTGCGTTCCTCTGCTTCTTGTTGTCAGTGTTGGATAGTGAGTTAGTTGGAGCAGCGCGGAGCTGCTGGATTAGTCGAAATCAACAGACTGCTGATCAATGGTATCCTGTCGGAAGGTTTCCACATCAGCTTGGCTGTCGGCATGGATCAGGGTCTTGGCCTTGCTGCCAGGCTGTGGATGATAAATTGTTGTAGAAGTTGAATTTCGGTGTTTCTAATACATTTCAACGATATTAATTACCTTGGGGTGCATGAGGACGAAAGGTAATTCGGCAGATAGTTCGCCACCGAGAGCTCCCAGGAACAGTTTGACCTTGACGGCGTACGAGATGATGATTCCGAAAGCGTCCCGTTGATCTGGTTGAGCCAACCTGTGTGTTGGAAAAGGAAAACATTAAAGCACTTTGTTCTTCGTAACTTCAAATTCCAAGTCGGTCGAATACTTACAGGGTTGTTGAGGCCAGGCATTGTTCATGTCGTTTGATCTGTCCATCCAGAGCTACGCCACGGCGTTGTTTGTTCGAAGATAGCAGTGGTGTCAGGTAGATAACTTTCTGAAGACTGGAACCTGGCTGGATAGGACATCCTTCACCGGTTTCCATATGAGCAACAGTGTTGCGGTAACTTCCATTCTGGAACAGGACCACATCCACCCCCTGTTGGATCATAGCCTTGACCTTCTTAACCACTTTGTTGGAGTTGTTCCGGATGCAGATGTTGACACCGATTTTCTCTCCATGTAGGTACAGTTGTTTGTCCAGGGTCACCTCCAGCTCAAGTTCTCCAGGGCTTAGCATGAAATCTTTGCGAACAACAGTACATGGTTGCTGGCCCTGCTTGGTCGGAGCGTATTGGATCTTGCGAATTCCTAGGGAAACGGTGCTTCGGCGATGAGTACGATCGGTTTCTGACTCTCCAGCGAAGATCTTCACGTAATAAGATACCCCGCATGGTTCACCCTGATCACTCTCGCCCTGCTGTAAGGCCACTGAGGATGGGGCATTGGGAGAGATGTTGAAGGTGAACGGGAAGGCATTTGGGCCCAGTTTCTTCAGCAAACGCTCCTGCAATTTGGTCTGTTCCTTTCCCGATTTCTCCGGCTGCGGGTAGATCTGTTCCGAGGCCAGATAAAGCTCCTTCTGGAAGTTCAAGCCCATAACTTCGTCCTCCTCACGGCCGTATCTGAAGGAGCAGACGACTTGTCCGAAAATCTTACGCTGATCACGGATGTACTCATCGTCCAGAACAACGATGCCATCTGAATGTGGAGAGAAGAATCAACAGCCACCAATTAAAACGATTTTTTTTAAATAGTTTCACTGTCTTGAAACAATTCCTTACGAGATCGTTGAAATAACTTTCATATTCTGGTAACTTAGAACATCAATCAAAATTCAGAAGGAAAATAATAAATTTGAAATTCAGTTGCCAGATTCAGTTTTCCTATTCGGGTTATTACATTCAGATTCAGAGTTAGAATTTAGATTTAAGATTTCAATGTAGGTTTGCTATCAATTCATAAGTTAGTTCATTATGTAATGTTTTGTATTTCTGTGCACAAAAACCTTATTTAAATGTACAGAAGTAGACACGAAAGCCGTGAAAACGATAAAGTGTCTCTATTCTTAATAATAATAATAATGTACAGAAGGAAGAAGTACAAAGGACCATCAACAACGAGCATAATCAATTTTAGTGAATGTGCTCCAAACGAGAATATTTCAAACATTTTATATTCCAGGAAACATATGGAATTGTTGCCACGTTTCTTCCTCCCTTAGTTGCAGTTTTCTCTGTGTCCAATACTGCACAGTAGACTGAGTCGATTTGGGGTCATTTTGGAATTCCTCAAACCCTGGGGTCTAAAAAGCTTCGTCTTGGTTCAAAACTCACCCATGATTTTTTGCAAAATTTTAAAGTAACGTTTACATGAGTAAATTTTAAAAGTTCAAATTTACTCATGTAAACGTTACTTAAAAACGAAGCTTTTTAGACCCCAGGGTTTGAGGAATTCCAAAATGACCCCAAATCGACTCAGTCTACTGCACAGTGGGCCCGGCCGAATAAAGATGATTAGTAAATGTACTTCACTACTCACCGAGAGGCTGACAAGATCTGGCTATGATTTCAGATTTAAATTCAGATTCGGATTCCTATTTCATATCCAGATCACAGATTTCAAACATTAGATGAGGATTTTAGAATCAGATTTTAGATCCAGATGTCAGTATTAAATTCAAAGTTCAGATTTTCGATTCAGATTTGATATTTAGATTTCAAACTCAGATTCAGATCAGATTCAGATTTCAGATCTCAGTTTCATATTTTTTATTTCAGTTTCAGATTCAAATTTCTGAATAAGATTTAGTTTAAGATTTCAGATTCCGGTTTCAGATTCAGATTTACGATTAAGATTTGAAATCCAGTTTTCAGAATCACATTCCGACTCAGTTTCAGGTATCAGATTCAGATTAACACATACTTAGAATCATAACTCAAATGTTATTACTTTGATAAGTAAACTCAATTCTATAAAAATAAACACAAAACTTCAGGTAGCTAAAAGACACTTAATTTGTAAAATTTGGTTTAGTGGTTACCGAATTTAGATTTTTTTAGCTTAGATTTCTTCACGGTACTTAATGTGTTAAGATTCAATAGTACAATACTTTTCGATTGCATATGTTAAGGAAAAATCCACCCGAAATTCTGTGGGCGGTTAAAACAAGTTGTCATTGTGATTTGTTGTTATTATGTAGCTATGCCATCATTTATAGAACTTTTAAGTTGTTCCTCATTTGACCTCTTTAAAAAAACAATAGTCCTCCAACGTCAACTCGAAGCTTTCCACGTTTTCCTCACACCGCCTAATTAAATTTAACACATTTCATGCACTTCCGTGTTCATTTCACCTCACTATCCTAATCCTATTTCCGTGAGGAAGGGAGTTTATGTCCCACAATACACACCAATCGGCTCCACTCCTGACACGTGATCGACGAAGTCACGTTTTCCCATGTAGATGGTGACTTTGCCATTGGGGGCACACTTTTTGAATACTTTGAAGTTGTAAACCATTTTGAGATGTGTGGTTTTTATCGTACACCGGTAGTTTAAGGGATCTCTTTCGTTATCTCTAGGAAGATAATATTGACGAAGATTTGTAAAACGACTGATTTTGCCAAATTTCGTCTACCGAAAGATGGTTCACTATTATCCTGTTGTTACTTAGTTTGTATGAGATGACAACCGTTGTTGAACGCAAACTAAACTTATGTTCGGTTTCGAAACCTTCCTTTATATAAATTTTCTGCTGCAAGTCGTTCAGGACACCTCGTTTGAAGGAAATTTTTGATCCAATTAGTCTGTCCTCTGTTTTTCTTCCGTACTTCCCATTACACTGTTGGTCATTTTGTTCCGTGTGAATTATTGTGCTGAAATTCTTTTTCGGCCTTGTAAATTTTTCTGAGGGTGTTCCTAATACATAAATTATTTAAACTATTCCACGCTTTTGATATTCTTAATAACTTAAGATGAAATTAAAAGTTTATATCCATTGCAGTGCAAAATTTTAAAACCTTTCTTCGAGAAATTTAATTTCGAAGTGTCGCTATATTCAGAAAAGCTTTGACAACTGAACAGTAATATCTGAAGTACCATTTCTACTTCAGACAAAGCTTGAGTATGAGATTTTTTTTAGCTGTGATTATCTTTGACAAATCTAATAAAACCCTCGAAGTGAAGCAATCATTGGCTTAGTGTACCTTTAGTGGTCATCTTTTGGATCACTCCATGGTAGAGTAATCCGCGTGTAGGAAAAGTGGTATCGATTTGAGGAAAAATATTGGTATTTCATTTGAACCCTAATAAAAACTAATGGCTGCAAAAATATATGTGAAGTTTTAAGAATGTCAAAACATCTTTGTCAACACACTCCTTCTTGTGAAGTTTTTAGTCCATGATCTTGTTAATGACAAAAATTGTAGACTTTGGTTCAAAGCAAATATCTTACATACAGCATGGATCATCTTAAATCTGGACGCATTAAAACGGGTCTATCTCGAAGCTATTTAAACGAAATAAAAATGTATTGTACTCAAAATGTAGGTTAACAAAATTATTCCGATGTGGTTTTGATGAAATGCTCTCTGAAATCATCGGCCATTTTGTTCAATCATCTCTTCATCTCTGTTGCATCCCGAGTCGTCCTACCATTCCCGAAGAACTCAATTCCACTTTATGGCTTTTTATAAGCAAAGTTTAATAGTTTCGAAGAATATTACTAAGTGGAGTATATTTTGCATAACAAGTCATGCTTCTTCTTCTTCTTCTTCTTACGAAGCGTGGAGATCTCATATAATATTTTAAATATGAATTTATGTCATTTGGTAAAGTATATATGGAACATTGCTACATTAAAAGCTGTAAGGGATTATAAATTACGATACTTACAAACATTATACTCACCGCAATAATAATTAGAATATAGAATATTACATTCGGGTTTCTGTAGATCAGCTATTTTGCCTTCGTATCTTTCCATCTAATCTGTGGATGATAGTTTAAGGCCTCATGATCAGAAAATCATAGTAAACGGTTGAAACAAAAAGCAATTTATTATGTATTTCCATTCGCTTTGTAACCTGCAATACAGCTTTTTGTGTTCTGTAGCTTGGTACAACCTGGAACTTTGTTAGATATCCCAATCAATCACAGAACTTCATGCGTCCAAACACTCATATTGTCGAACCAGGCTCCACCCGTTTGTTCAGCTTACGGTCTATTAATTCTCATTCCCTCCTCCACACCCTACTCCAAGGAGGGGGAGTCTCAAACGATCACAGAAACAACTCCTACACACAAACCCCAACTCCTGTCAAAGATGGCTCTACCCCTCCCAACTTTCCATTGGAAGGAGGCACGGGTCCCAAACTATCACTAAAACACATACCGTATCCAAATTAACTTGCTTGTTTTACTTGCCGGGCTCCAAGAAATTTTTGGAGCGAGAAAGAAAAGAGGGAGATTCCAAGATAAGAAACGTGTGGCTTAACTGAGGGGCTAACTTGAGTAAGAGAGCGTCACACGTTTTTTGATGTGACGGGGCCCCCCAGGCCCAGGAAATACACCCGTCACCTGAATATGGGTGACATGGCGAAGAACGTGTTAAGGGTACACCCAAAATTCAGCCTCTGTGCCAATGGCGTGTAGTCAATTACATAGCATCATTGGTACAAGAAGATAACGCGATTGGTGCTGATTCGATTTGCTCCCACCGGCATTAATCTCCCAAGTTAACCGAATTGCGTATGTCTGAAAGAAACAAAATAAAAACGCTTTCACGTCCCTCCCTATCGCATCACAAGACGAAGAAGGATGGAAATAAATACCGGCCAACACCAGGCAGCCAGCGAACCGAGCACTGTGCGTGTGAATGTAGCAAAAGCAACAACAAAAACATCCTTCTAATTCAATCCCTTCAATCCACCGGCAAACAACCACGGCCGAGCTGTGCGTGTGTATGCAGTAAAAGCAACAAAAAAAAAACATTCCTTCAATTCAATTCGCTTGCAAACAAACACGGCTAAGCTGTGCGTGTGTATGTAGCAAAAGCAACAAGAATATATTCCTTCAATTCACCATCAAACAAGCACCGGCCAAGCTGCCCGGCTTTAGCAGCTGTGTATATGTAGCGTGTGTATGTAATAGCAGGCAGTAAGCAAAGCACAGTTCTCATTCAATGGGTTTCCCGTTTCCTCCACTCCCGTTCCCTTTCCCGTTTCCATCGCAAGACAAATGCATACCTTGAAAGGAGGCATAACGCCGGGAAGCCACTGTCGTGCGTTTCTTTTGATCGGTGGCAGAATGCCTATGACAAATATCCCTCTTCCTGCATGAAGCTCAAATAGTATACTAGTTAAGATGTCGGTCTGGCAAGACCATTTGGTTAGTGATTTGAGTTCGATTCTCCCTACGGGCGCTGTGGTTTATATTTTTAATTTCTTGTTTCTGGGATGAATTATCCAATAGGAACGAAATCCCATAAAATGTTTTTCTTGTTTTGCTTGAATGTAGTGGTCATGCATCATTTTAGTTGGGAGCCGAGTCCTTATGCCAGTTACGGTTTTTCAAACATATCATCTTCGGCACAGTGCACATTTCAGCGCATTATCGGCACAGAGATGTGCTAAATAGGCATTGGATTTTTGCAACCTCTTCTATGGGTGTAGTAATCCAGGTATCACATGGTCGGCACTTCCTTTTCGGTCCAAACATTTCTAACTCATTCGCCGCACGTAGCAGATGATTCTCCTCTCTTCTCAAAATGTGGCCCCAATAAAGGATTCGATGAATTTTAATTTTTTTTTGTAATTGATCGTCCCTTCAACAATTTTTTTACAGACTGTTTTTCTTTTCCTCCTCCGACCTTGAACCATTCAGTCACTATCCTTGGTTCGTGTTTTCTTATTCGCAGGTGTTAAAGACATGGCGTTCAATCCGAAGGCCATTGTGAGAATTACGACCGTCGAATAAATTCTCCTTAATAAGTCCCACGGTGGTTGTGTTTTCTTGACGAAGGATAGTAACATTTTATTAACTTTGACAGCTTGATAACATCTTTTATGCACATTAACCGGTCGGTCTACTAATCCCGAGATGATGATAAATATCTCATCTCCGAGGATGAGGTGATATTCAAATTAACAATGGGGAATTGTTTTTGGATCACCGTTGATGTTAAGAAAGGATCTCGTACAATTAGTTTACACTTTTGGGGATTTACTTCTAGACCTACCAAGTGTAATATTCTAATCAACGGAGTTCCGATATAATTCAATGTTGAGATATTATCACATATGATAAGAACATCATCCGCAAATGCCAGCCGACAAGGGCTCGATCGATATTCTCTTTTTTGCACCAAGTTCTATTTCAGAGAATTCATCTTTGAGCTTTACCACTACATAGTGCACGATCAATGTAAGAAGCCTCGGAGACAATGGGCATCGTTGTTTGATACCCTTTCTTTTCTCGAGGTTAGGTGATAAGTTTTTCAATGACTGTCCGCCAACAGCATCGTTGATATAAGTCGCGAATGACATAAACATGTTAAAACGACTAATCGAAACAAAAAAAAAACCTTCGAAAACCAAAATTCAAAAACATGAGAAGAGGGGGAGGGGGGTATTAATCATCATTACGTTATTTTTATATGTTACTTTAATTTGTCGGCCTTAGCGGTGAAAAGTGATGTCCTTTTCAGTACACCCATAGAAGAGGTTGCAAAAATCCAATGCCTATTTAGCACATCTCTGTGCCGATAATGCGCTGAAATGTGCACTGTGCCGAAGATGATATGTTTGAAAAACCGTAATTGGCATAAGGACTCGGCTCCCAACTAAAATGATGCATGACCACTACATTCAAGCAAAACAAGAAAAACATTTTATGGGATTTCGTTCCTATTGGATAATTCATCCCAGAAACAAGAAAATAAAATCATAAACCACAGCGCCCGTAGGGAGAATCGAACTCAAATCACCACCCAAATGGTCTTGCCAGACCGACATCTTAACCAGTGTACTATATGAGCTTCATGCAGGAAGAGGGATATTTGTCATAGGCATTCTGCCACCGATCAATCACAAAAGAAACGCACGACAGTGGCTTCCCGGCGTTTGGCCTCCTTTCAAGGTATTCATTTGTCTTGCGATGGAAACGGGAAAGGGAACGGGAGTGGAGGAAACGGGAAACCCATTGAATGAGAACTGTGCTTTGCTTACTGCCTGCTATTACATACACACGCTACATATACACAGCTGCTAAAGGCGGGCAGCTTGGCCGGTGCTTGTTTGCCGGTGAATTGAAGGAATATATTCTTGTTGCTTTTGCTACATACACACGCACAGCTTAGCCGTGGTTGAAAGAATGTTTTTTTTTGTTGTTGCTTTTACTGCATACACACGCACAGCTCGGCCGTGGTTGTTTGCGGGATTGAATTAGAAGGATGTTTTTGTTGTTGCTTTTGCTACATTCACACGCACAGTGCTCGGTTCGCTGGCTGCCTGGTGTTGGCCGGTATTTATTTCCATCCTTCTTCGTCTTGTGATGCGATAGGGAGGGACGTGAAAGCGTTTTTATTTTGTTTCTTTCAGACATACGCAATTCGGTTAACTTGGGAGATTAATGCCGGTGGGAGCAAATCGAATCAGCACCGATCGCGTTATCTTCTTGTACCAATGATGCTATGTAATTGACTACACGCCATTGGCACAGAGGCTGAATTTTGGGTGTAGGGACATCTATAAGCTTATGAAATTTTATAGGTGGATAGAAGGTTAGATGAAAAGATGTTGAAAATGAGCGGGTAGAATTTATTTAGAAGCATATCATCACATATCAAATTGTTGTTCCTCACGGGCCTACTACTATGAAGCAGTAGATAGGGGAAAACTGTACACCCATAGAAGAGGTTGCAAAAATCCAATGCCTATTTAGCACATCTCTGTGCCGATAATGCGCTGAAATGTGCACTGTGCCGAAGATGATATGTTTGAAAAACCGTAACTGGCATAAGGACTCGCCTCCCAACTAAAGTTGGGATTAATCACTTTTCCCATCCAATACTTCGTCTTATCTGACTTCTCATGTTAACGCTACATTTTTTGCCCAATACTTCCCTTTTGAGAAAACTTAAAAGCATTGCAAAATCATCAAGGAATTCAATCAATAGTAGAATCGGTTAGTTGAGATCGTAGTCTGTGAAGTATACAAATGAGAGTATTTTTTTAAGGCTTTTAAAAACAGCGAAAAGTTTTGTCACGAAAATTGTTTTTTATCCTCCGCAGGAGCAGAGTACCTACCAATCATGATTTTTATTTATACTTTAATTAATTCTAGGAAACATGGCCACGAGCAGGAACGATACTGGATTCAACCGTTGGAATTGTGTTGAAATAGTTTCATCTCACAAATTTTGTTATCCATCAGATCTCATTTTTCGCATCGCATTGCTTCGACGCCGGCAATATACAGGGAGGGTGTTCAATAAGTTCGAATACACTTTTTAGCCAAATGGTGTGGTATAGCCGTAGCATATACATCTAACTTTTTTTAGAGTAATTTTGTGCTATTATCAGACAAACTATTCCTGGTGTCGAAGAATTAATTTTCATTAAGTGTTCGTTTTTTATCTGCCTTTTCACACCACAAGTACTGGTACAGGCAAAAAATCCAATTTATTGAAAAAAAAAATAGTTTACAGGTCACCTAATAAGGCTATGGTCATTTAGTATCCGGGCACTTTATTTCGGTGATAGCTACGTTAATAGATATGCATCGGATTTGCAAAACTTTAGTTGCGTTGTGTTGGTTTTGAAAAGGACTATCTTGCCTATTTTTGATAGATTTTTAAGTTAACGTGTGTTTGAGATATTTTCGATGCAAAAAGACATGGTAAAAATAATTTTGCTCAAATTTGCTCCTTTTACGCATTTTGCGCCTCGAAAATTCTTAATTGTTGACTTGAAAGCTCATGAACTGTTGATTCTTTCTGATTTTTTTTCGGACTGAATGGTTAAGAAGTATAAGGAGCCACTCTAGGATCCACACGAAGTTCAAATCAACTATCGGAGTGCAACCCTTGATCTTAAATATGGTTAAAAGTCTATGGTTATTGGGGATAACTGAATGCAGACTCCTTGAATATTGCCAAAAATCCATTTCCGGCAGGCAAAAAGTGTTGCCTGACTAGTTAGACACCAAGTGAATAACTAATAATGATCAGTTCCAAAGATCGCAATCTGTGCAACCGGTTTTTACGCAATATGACAGATGTGTTATGATGGACAAAAAAAATATGTTAAAACCGGATTTAAGAGATCAAATTATTCGAGATGCCTACTCATGAAAAGGTTCCAACCAGATTCCAATTGCTTTTTCCAGGTGAGTTTGTGTAAAATATCATGATTTTGCAAAGGTTTTGCTTCTGTAGTAAAAAAAATAAATCAATACATGACTGAAAAAAGTGTGCAAAGATAAAAAAGAGATTTCATGAAAAAGTAAGAGTATTTGTTGAAATCATTGATAAATTTTTTTTTTTATATTTTTCCATTAAATGTCATATTAACACCTTCATTTCCTCATGTCATATGTCACAAATCGTAACGCTTCAACGTACCCCCCTATGAAAATTACGTAACGCTGATAATAACCCCCCCCCCCCCAACTTCTCATGTTTTTGAATACTGATTTTCGAAGATCAAAAATAGATTTTAACATAAATTTATTTAACGTTCCTCAAAACGGATTAATATGAATCCAAATCGCTTCTTAGTACTCATTGATGATAACTCTCTGTTAAAGTAAATTGATTGTCTTATTACGAGTTGCTCTGTGATTGCTCACTGATATCTATCTTGTTTCCTGTATTTTGTTTAAGGAGCATAACTTGTTATGCAAAATATGCCCCACTTAATAATATTCGTCGGAAAAATCAAAATTGCATTTCTTAAATCATTTGAGAAAAAAATGTAAAATATCCGTCTTAAGGTTGAATTGAGTTCTTGGGGTTAATTGTACCTAATATTCGGTATTCCAACGGTTATTTCACGGATATTCCATACACATGTCGGAGTCTATCTCAGAATCTTTAAAGACGGAAGGTTACAAACCATTCACGTTGAAGCTTAGAAATTTTAAGCTCGGTATGGTTGGTTTATCATTCTGCAAAAATTGTATGACATCAAAATAGCTGTGATTAAGTAAACTGACATTTTTAAGAAAAAAAATCGTTACGTAACGATAAGCATACCTCCCCCTCCTCCCCTATGTCACAATTTGTAACATTCGAGCTTACTCCCTCCCCCCCCCCCTAGGAGCGTTACGTAATTTATGGATGCCCCCCAAGGGAAAACGCGTGTAAATCGGTGAAATCGTTTATTTAAAAAATCAAATTAAATTTCTTTTTCAAGTTTAATTAGTATAAAATTCAAGAAAAATATTCAGTTAGGCTTCCGTTTTTCCAAATACGAATTGCCGGGCCTTACGCCTAACCCCTGCCATCAGATTTTGTACAGCCACCTTGTCCACCTTCTTCGCCCCAGAAAGCCAATGTGCCTTGAACTGCTGCTCGTCCTTAGTAATTTTTTTGGTCTTCTTTAGGTTCCGCTTGACAATAGCCAATAGACAATAGACAGTTTCTCAATTGGGCGGAGCTCTGGCGTGTTGGGAGGGTTCTTCTCCTTGGGAACCACCTGCACGTTGTTGGCGGCGTATCACTCCATGGCCTTTTTACCGTAATGGCAAGATGCCAAATCCGGCGAAAACAGTACGGAACAACCGTGTTTCTTCAGGAAAGGCAGCAGACGTTTATTCAAACACTCTTTCTTGGTTCCGGAAGCTACAGAAGGTACAGAAGACCAGATATTTCTTCGCGAACTTTGACAGTTTCATGTGCTTGAAAATATCTGCTACCTTTCCCCTTCCTTTTGCCGTATAAAACTCCTGTCTCGGAAGCTGCTTGTAGTCGGCTTTGACGTAGGTTTCGTCGTCCATTACCACGCAGTCAAACTTCGTCAGCATCGTCGTGTACAGCCTCCGGGATCGCACTTTGGCCGTCGTATTTTGTTTATCATCGCGATTTGGAGTCACTACCTTCTTGTAAGTCGATAGTCCGGCTCGTTTTTTGGCTGGATGCACGGTTGTAGGCGATAGTTACACCGAGCTTATTCGCGGCATCTCGAAGAGAGAGGTTTCGCTTGAAACTACCGGCAACTCTCTTTTTCGTCTCAGCGGCTTCCGGTTTTAGATTTCCCCCCGATCCAGACTTCCTGGCTGTCGACAAACGTTCCCCAAATACTTTAATTACATTTGTAACGGTTGATTTGGCAACTTTTAGCAAAATTGAAAGAAATACGTCAAGTTGATATTGACCAAATGTTGACCGTATCACCCTTTAGATGAAAACCATTAAATATGTGCTTGTGTAACATTGTATTAAGTTAACAATGGTAATTAATGGATTTTTTGGCTAATTTTGCATGTGGTGTTTATTTTTAAAGGTAAAATAATAATAAGGTAAAAGAATAAAACAGGATTTTGGAAATATAGGCTCAAAATGAAAAATGCCTTGCCCTTCAAATAGAGCTCTCTTGGATTGGTTAATTATCGTCAGCATTCTTATGGGGAACGAAATTTCAACAATAGAGGAGCGTGCCGCGTTTGGTGGACTCGAGAAACCGCTGAAGCTCATGTAATTGGTTCAAGGTTAAAAATTTCCTAAACAAAAGGTGTGATTGACCATTATTGAATTACCTTTCCGTTTGAGTAAAAAAATCCGTCCAGTTGGTTTTGCATTACCGTTATTTTAATTTGTATTCGAACTGATTGAACACCCGGTACAGCTTACAAGCTCTGGATCTACCAAAAATGTGTTGTTTGACGCTTTATTTATTTGACTGATAGCTAGGCAAAACCACCACCACATCTCCGAAAAAAGTTAGCATATTATTGAACGTTAACTGCAATTTTTCGAAAAATAAATGGAAAATTGAGGAACACGAAAACTTAAAAGGCTTTTTTTCTCGAAAGAAGCTTTTTATACACTAATACCTCTATGACTTCAAGGGAGCGCTGAGGTGGTCTAGCGAATAGGCTGGCCCGAGTGTGATAACCCAGGCGTACTGGGTTCGATTCCCGGTTACGGCAAGAAAAACTTTTGGGTTCGAATCCCATAAGTTTGCAGTCAGGTACACGCATACTGGAGCCTGGAATTCTATTCGTTGCCGTTGAGGAGTTACGTCTATTTATGTTTTCCTGGATGCTGCCCATTAACTTCTTCTTCTGAACATGTTATCCAGGGATTTGGGCCTTCGAATTTCCAATCGTTCGACAGCTCTGAGGCTGGGGTTTGGGGGGATTCAAGTTTCATTGACAGATTCTAGAAAAATGTAAAAAAATCTAATTCTTAAGAATTTCCAATCTGGCCATAAAACAACATATACTCAGGCTTCACATCCTCCCTAACATTTGAAAGCAACGTGCTTCAGCTAAGCCTGCAATTTGCGTGTACCCCGAACTTCGTGGTTGTCTTGAGTCATCAATAAATTTAGACCAATATCCGTTGCCTGTCGCATTACTGTTACTGTTTACATACAGTTACATTCCTTAGTTTCCAAATAATTCGCAATAACAGGAACCAGGAACAACGTGCACTGCACAATGACGCACACAAGTGGTTTGTTGATGCTTATGCCAGCTAGGTATCTATCGTTAGCTAATACTATTTACAAATTGAGTTGACTTCTCGGCGGCAGACGGGAACAATGTAATTGTTTTTTTAAGGATTGCTTCTGGTTCAATTAGTTATGATTGACATCTTAAAAACAGATGCAAAAAAAATCGGAATGATTTGAGGAAAACTTCAGGATTAAAAAAATTCTAGCAGGATGAAGTAGATTTTCACTAATTTGTAATTAAGTCAAAAGTTCGAAGTTCTAAACAATATTTAACTTTAATTTTTCAAATATCTGAATGGTTATCAGTATGAGTTATCTTTTTTTTTTTAGCGGATATCATTGATCAAAAGAAATAAATAACGATAAGATTTGTATTATGTTTGTAATACACTTTTGTACTTTTGATGACGATAAGCAGTAGATGATCAGGTTAAGTGCTTTTCAATTTTATATTTTTTATAGAATCTATTTAAAATCGAATAGAATTCATGGTTGATTGCTTATTATTTGAAGACGTTTTAATGTTGGCTTGTTGATTGATAAGTAATATTTACCAACATTCTTTCCTTAAAATTATTATGGAAAGTACAATACTATAAAATTATGCATGATTATGAAAAAGTTTCCAGCTTGAAGTACAGTGTAATAGATAACAGTATAAGACAGACATCACTGTACAAAGAACATAAATCAATCTCATTTATGTAAATTTATTTATTTTATAAGATAATTGTGGTAAACATCGCATAACGTTCAACTTTTTACAAATAAGGTATAAAGTTTTAAATCTTGTTTTAATTTTCCTGTCAATTTTCTAAATTTATAAATTAACCATAAAACTAAAATAGCTCATCTCTAATGAAAATGAAATTGAAAATTTTTAACCTAAATATAATTTAAATTTAGAATAAATTTTTACTTTTTATAAGCAAGATTGCAAAACTTAAAGTAAAACCATTTTGAACTACTTGAATACTTGAATCAGTTCTTAAATTGACGAATTCAATTTTTTAAGAAAAAATTAGATTTGATAGCACTGTGAATTAAACATTGGGAGACAGGATTTTTTTTCCATATTTCTCGCGTGACCTTTCATAACGTCCTATGAAATCACATGCAAATAAACAGTTTTATTACAAAAAAAAATCAAAAACTGACATAAACTAGTCGCAACTTTTTTCTTTTCAGAATATTTGTAGTTTAAACAACATATTCTATATGTGAAATTCAAACTTCAAAGTTGTTTTGATAACTTTTGCAGGAGTTTTCAGTGAATTCTTAAGATGATTCATACGAAGTAATGAAAGCTCACGCGAGATTTCAATTTTGGCACCGATGCCTTTTGTGGTAAGTGCACGCACATATGAAATATGGAACACGTGATATTCACTCCGGATGTCAGGCACGTGGAATTGTTAATCGCCACTAATCTGCCAAATACGAGACAGAATGTATTTAGAAGAGAAAAAACAACTCATTGATCAAGCACTAGAAATCGAAAGTGAAAATAAGCTACTATTCGGAATGACAATCAATTGACGAAATCAACGTGTTGCTTGAACCAAAAATAGAATTAAAAAAAGTGCACACTCAAGAATACTTTATCTTGCATCAATTTTTTTTTATAAAAACGTGTAAACTCTTTTTTAGAGAACTTTTGCCAACAATAGAACTTCATTATACATTAACTGAGTCCCAAATCGACTTGATAAATTTTTGATACTTCCATGTTAAGGGGGACAGTTTAACTAAATGTCAAATTAAAGCTTAGTTCTTTTAGAAATGGGACAGTTACGAATGCGTGTATCTCATAAACCGTTCGTTGGATCTAAATACTTTCTATGAATAAAATCAAGGTTATTTAATGATAACACTAGTTTACAAAATTTAAAAAAAATCGTGAACTTGATTAACTGACCAACATTTTTAATGTAAAATCGGGCGCTGAATCCGAAAATGAAATTCAAAAAAATCTCAGTAGAACCGTTTTTTAGTTATGCTCCAAATATGAAATTTCGAAAAAATTAAAAAAGTTCTTGTACTTAGATTAAAATATCTCGGACGACATAACAGTAATTTGAAATCTCTCTTTTGCATTTTGAAGGTGAATAAGTTTTCTATCGATCATCTGAACACTGTTTTTGCGTTTGATCAACAATATTGCTGATATTAGTGACTTTATGAGAAAAAAATTATAAAAAACGCATTTTTTAGAGAAAATTTTGTTTCAACGAATGTTTTAGACTCAATGGTAGCATTTAAAAAATCCGATTTTCTTTTGCGCTTAAATGTCAATTAAAAACAAAGATTTCAAGTGGTTATTTATCAAAATCGATTGAAAATTGAAGAAGTTATGGCTACTTTACCATAACTGTATTTTTTGCAGTTTTCAATAATTTAACGAACCGCAGTACACTTATCATAGTATAGGAAGAATGAAACATGATAAATCTCTCTCGCTCCAAGGCAAAATTATTTATTAGTTTACCAGAAGGTCACATGCCTAGTTTCAGGAAGATCTGACCATAGGGAGGGGTTGCTTGAGTCTCAAACGTGAATAAAATTTTGAGGTATTTTGCCCGGAAGGAACGAAAAATACTGGTTTTTCATCAATAACTTTTTTCATCACTAGCTGATTGTTTTTTATGGTTGATTTTCTTAAAGCCTAAGTTGAGACAAATATTTCACCCGAAGACTGTAACTCGATTGGATTTGAAACAGAAAAGTTATTGCGGTTCAAAGGCCGCAAATTTTGTCCAACACGCAATGAGTACTTTTTACGCATTGCGTTTTATACGACAATTTTCGACCAAAATACAATCTTTACCTTCTGGTAAGCTAATAAATAATTTTGCCTTGGAGCGAGAGAGATTTATCATGTTTCATTCTTCCTATACTATGATAAGTGTACTGCGGTTCGTTAAATTATTAAAAACTGCAAAAATTACAGTTATGGTAAAGTAGCCATAACTTCTTCAATTTTCAACCGATTTTGATAAATAACCATTTGAAATCTTTGTTTTTTATTGACATTTAAGCGCAAAAGAAAATCAGATTTTTTAAATGCTACCATTGAGTCTAAAACTTTCGTTGAAACAAAATTTTCTCTGAAAAAATGCGCTTTTTATAATTTTTTTTTCTCATGAAGTCATCAATATTAGCAATACTGTTGGTCAAACGCAAAAACAGTGTTGAGATGATCGATAGAAAATGCCGTCCGAGATATTTTAATCTAAGTACAAGAACTTTTTTAAGTTTTTCGAGATTTCATATTTAGAGCATATCTCAAAAACGGTTCTACTGAGATTTTTTTGGATTTCATTTTCGGATTCAGCGCCCGATTTCACATTGGAAATGACCTTCAGTTTACTGAGTTCAAAAATGCTGTAAACTAGTGTAATTCATAAAAAAATTTGTAAAATAATATTTTTTGTAAGAAATTTCTTTACTTTACTGTTTACTGTTTACCTCCTGTCGGCCGGGCACACTTTTTTCAGTCATGATTTTGATCAGTTTTCCAAACTTATACTTCGTCTAATCTGAATTTTAGGTGGCTAAATCCTCCTCCTTCAATTTCTGCTACTTTTTGGTCCATGCTTCTCTTTTAAAACAAACTGAGAGCAATTTAGTGGATACAGCTGTTTCTAAATTAATAAATTTGATTATTTTTGAGCCCCTTCAAAGCGTTTTTAATGGAATTTCTGCTGGCAAAATCTAACGATAACTAAGTAAAACCATCATGTGGTAAATTTAAAGTACAATCTGTTAGTATAGATCGTAGGTTTCGAAGAGTACATACAAGATTACTCTTTTAGGGATTTAAAAAACAGAGAAAACCAAAGTTTTCGTTTTGAAATTTTTTGTATTTTTCCACAGGCGCGGAATCTTGGCAAATCATTGTATTTTATACAAAACAACCAGCAAATACATACTTTAATATGTTAGGGACCTCGCCACGAGCAGACATGGTATAGGATTCAAACGATGGAATTTACAGATACACTATACAGATCTTGAACAAACAAAAAATTGTTTTTTGAAGTAAGGTTTGAATGACTCATAACTAGGCAACACTTTCAGCTTATCGAAGAATTTTTTTTGACATTTCAGCTATCAACCCGATCAGGAGGGAAAAACAAAATTATATCAAGGTGAGATATTTTGATACTTGTTTTTTTCCTATCTAAATGAGTTATAATTCAGTACTCGTAGGATGTTAAAATATCTCAAATTATATCAAAATACCTATACGATCAAAGCTAAATTATATAAGTTTTTGATATGCTCCTATCAAGATTATATCTGGTTCAGATAACATAGTTTGATATTAGGCAGAACCAGGCCCGTGCGAAGGACCCGTCCATGAGGGTGGTTTTCGAAATTTGAAGTCAGCCAGGAATAATAACAATACCAAAAATGCACAACAAATAAACAAATTGATTTCTAAAACTATTTCCTTTCTAAGAATTTTTAACGACTATCAGTCTCAGATTTTTTAAGTAAAAACGACTGTAGAAAAAACACTTACATTTACTTATAAAATCCGAGAGTGCTAGCCGTTAAAAATCTTTAAAAAAATCAACCTCATCAGCCGCTCCAGTCATAAATAAATCAATTTTCATACTCATGTATGATGATTTCCGATAAACTATAGATAAATTATTCAAAACGATGATCCTTATTATGAACTAGAAATTTACTAGAAAATAAGCTTTAAGACCAAGCCCACCGGGCGTTGCTATTTTGGTCGGTATTTTAGATGGTTTGATTGGTTGCGTTTTTATCTATTTACTGATTTTCACACCCATTGTTACCATCAAAGTTGGTATTTTTGTTTGTTTATTTTCTGAAGGAGACGACCGGCTGCGTTGCCACCGGGTTGCTACATAAACGCATCTTGTAACAACCTACTGCTCGAATGCTATTTCTCAAATCAAGTTAGCGACTTTTGGTGCGATGATGGGTTGATAGATATGTTGCTGAATGTACTCGATTCGAGGTTTAGCAACCATTGGTGGGCTTGGTCTAAACAGTCTAGTTTACAAATTTGAAATAATTTTTTCAGAAACAGCGGAAATGGAGTGCCTATCGAAATTTCGAATAAAACCAGAATTTAAAGCTTCGGACATAAGAATCAGTGCTCAAAAATAGAGTGTATTGAATATAAAACCAGATTTAAAAAGAAATCAAAATCCAATTGTGAAATAAATTTGAGACTTCATTTTATCATAGAAAGCTGAAACTAACAATGTACAGATTGGATGAAGGGTGATTTCTTGAATGATCAATAAGGAACTGATAGAAACATAAATAAAGAGTTTCCAGTTTTGTTAGAAATATTGAAAGCACGATGTATATACTAGTTTGCTTAACATTGTACATTTAAACATTTAAACTTAGCTTCACAGCTGCTATTTCAAATCATTTTTCTAACTTTGCATAGATTATTAAAAAAAATCGGTTCAGGAAAGATGATTTAAAAAAAATAATAAACAATGAAACATTTTTAATTTGTGAAGTTTAAAATTTTAAGCCTGAATATTTTGTAGTCGTCTTTTGGAATAATGGATCCTATAGTACAAAATATAGAAATTATGTTTTTCTTTTCAAAAATTTAGATTTATAGGCTTCCAAGAAGATTATTTTCTCAAAACACAAAAATTCAGAAATTAAAAACAAAAACCAAATTATTAAAAATATTACAAAAAATTTAAGAAGTCTGACATAAAAGATTCGGTAAGACAAAAAAATCGATTCTATAAAATTCGGTAAATTTGTTTGGAAATCAAAACAAAATATTTTTAGATAAGATTTTTTTCTACATTTTAGGAGAAATTTTTTCAATGAATACATCTTGACATTTTAAAAACTTATTCATAGAATTTTATTGATTACTCAAAAAAACAGCATTTTGGAGCCTATGACTTCAACAATTTGGTGGATTTTAGCGCCCTGAACTCTTAACTTTTGTTAGATTTTGTCTGTCACCAGAGACAATTTTTAGTTGTCTGGTAGTATAGAAAATACATCCAATCATAAAAAAATCCAATTGACATGATTGAATATGTGTTGACTGTCACGACTTTGTGGATTGAATGACTGTGGAGTGAATGACGAAAGAATAAAAATGTATTCACCGTCATTATGAAGTTCGTCTATGCTTATATAATTTTATTTCATCGTCTTTCGAAACACGTGGGTATGAAATTTATTTTCTCTCATTCATGCCCTACTGCGGTCAACGAATATGATTTCTTCGAGCTCTGGTCACCTCTAGTTTTGGTGATATGATGCTAATGAGTTAAAATGAAGTTGGGTTGAATTTTGAGTCAAATCAATCATTGATAAATGATGAACCAAAAAATCTATGTACATGAAATTAAAAAAAACTGATCCTGATTTTTTTTTAATATACGTATTTAATTAGGGAATAAAATTTCGATGATCATAATGGAAAATGAGCTTAAAAATTTAAATTCTACATTTTTAAAAATCCAAAAACTATCATCACTCGCATTACTCACATTAATGAAGAGAGTTTGAAAAAAAGATTTTATTGCAATAAACAAATTTGTTGTATTCTGCAAAACGATTTGATGTTTGCTTTTAAAGATACCTAAAATTCAATTTGATCAAACACTTTTCAAAAAATCGTTTAAACTCCCGTATTTGACAAAATGCGGCAAAGGATGTTGTATTCTGCAAAACGATTTGATGTTTGCTCTCTATAATTTTTTTCACAGAAGTTAAAAGTATTTGCGGTATTTCGGAAAGTTGATAATTAGTTAAAAACCTTTATTTTGAATTTTTAAGGTTTTACGAGAAAATTCAGTAATTTCTTAAATGATTTTTTACTATTTTCAAAAGCTTAATCAAAAATAAAAGCTGATGGAAAAAACTAATTGAATATTTGAATTAAGGGCACTTAAATTAATCCCAATAAATTATTAAATTCTTTGTACCTTTGAAAAATGTGAATTTTGTATAATATATCAAAACCATTTTGAATGAGAAGATAAGAACAGGAAAACAAATTCCAATTGAGTCTGAAATTGGTTCCATGGCAAATATTAGAAAGAGAATTTTAACAAAGTAATAGATGCTAGGTTTTAGATTTTTTTGGCTTATTGACCATTATAACTATTAAACACCTGTCACATCGCTTATCACTTACTCGATGATATATTAAATTATTATTCGATGCATGAATTTTGAAGATTAAATGGTTGAATTCAAATTCTGATCTTATTTTTTTTACACTTCTTAATAAAACCCCATTCTTAAGGTAAGATTTTTGTATGTCAAGTTTGAGTTTCAAAACAAACGGTTTATTGAATCGAAACTCTTAACTTACCATAAAAAATAAGTATCAATTCGGGAAGGTCATATAATGTCGTAAAATAAAATATCTTTGGCCTAGAGTGATTTAGGAAACACTTCCAGCCAAGCCAAGTTTCTGATAAGCTTGTTAATCTTATTTTTAAACACCTTTTGATTTCTTGAACTGAAAATTTCACTTGGAAAAAATCTTCATGGGGGGGGGGGGGGTTAAACCCCTAACCCCTCCCCCCCCCGTTCGCACGGCCTTGGGCAGAACAAATCCTATCAAAATTATAACTTATCAAGATATGAATGCTTCGAGAAAAAATTCCAGTCGAATGTCAGTAAACCATATCATGCTCCATTTTTGGTATCCCAAAAATTTGATTCAATTTTATGAATCTGCTGAGCGAAACTCATTAAAGCACTGTTTGGGCCGTTGACTTCGATGTCCGTGTTTCATAAAAAGTTGTACGTATATCAAAATAAGATATAACCATTTTATTTAAAGACATTCCGAAAAAAATGTTATCATTGAAAATGAGCTCAACCCCATTCAAGTCTGTCAATCAGAATAAGATATAATTCAGATTGGAGAAACTTAAAATCGAAAATTTAGAGTACTTAATTATAACTGAATCAGATGTAAATATCTTGGTGAGATACGTTTGAATTATTATTCTGATATGCTCTCCTGATCGGGCGTTATGTTATTTGTGTAGTTAAAAGTTCTTACGTTCGCACAGCCCACTAAAATGAGCGTTCTTTACACTCAGTTCAACTTATGTTGCATCTACATATATTTCAACAGGGACTTTCTTTTTGTAAGATACACCGGGGTAAGTGAGGACGATGACTATTAAAACAATACTATGAACTTTTTTTTCTCAATTTTAATGCAGAATGTTAAATTTTATCGTACACAGTAAACGAAAATTACCGAGTTCGGTAATTTTTTTACCGAAATCCTAACATGTGTAAATCGTTAAACTGTTCGGTATTTTTTTCGGTAAAAAATAAATGAACATCGGTAAATCGATTCTTCATTTACCGATGTTCGTTTATTTTTTACCGAAAAAATTACCGAACAGTTTAACAATTTACACATTACACATGTTAGGATTTCGGTAAAAAAATTACCGAACTCGGTAATTTTCGTTTACTGTGTAATCTCTCCAATGACTGTGAAAAAGATACGATTCCGACAGTAACGGATGTTTACAGCGACTTTTTGGGAATTTTATATTTTCAACTACGATGTCGAGTTGATGTGCATTTTCAATTAAAAATTTCTCGTAAACTAGCTGTATCTTGACGAAAAACTCTACGATCCTTACATTCGAAACAACCATTTAGGAATTGAAACGACGGTTAAAAATTAAGAAAAAAGAGTTTATTTACAAAAATCTAAAATGTTGTCTCTAAACCCTATCTGGGGTAAGTGGGGACGGCTTTATACATATTTAATGTTTACATATTTTTTCAATTTTCTCTCCTTCATCCGATACAATTAAGCTTAATTAGCATACGGATCATGAAAAGTTGGGAAAAGTTCTTGTTTGTTCTGAAATAAGTATATATTTTTGATAAAATCGGATCTCGTGTATTGCAACATAAATTACACACAATAATCATTGAAAGATGCTTTACTAATAGTATAATGAACTTTTTTCAAAATTTTGGACGGTTCGAGCAATAAAGTAATGTATTTAACCAAGAAAACACAAATTTGTTGAAAATTTCCTAAGAAATCAAAGGGAAAATATACCGTCCCACTTATCCCATAAGGCGGGGTAAGTGAAGACACCAGCAGTCCATAACAATTTACGAGATAACTTTTTTCGCTTTGCGTCTATAGCTCATCTCTTCAGCATTTGTAAACAACATGTTCTGCATCACATTGAACGTAATTTTATCAAAATTAACCCACTGCTGTTTTTTTAAATGATTTTTTAAAGTTGAACTATACGAAAAACCGTTCAAACTTACCTTACTGTACCTCATCTGATTTTCTATTGCGATTCTATCTTAGGGTGTTCGCCTCACCCGACCCCTACATATATTTCAACAGGGACGTTCTTTTTATATTTAAAAACAAAACGGGCATTCAAATTTCATTTGACTATATTTTCTGTACAGATTATATACACATTTGTGTTGCAGTCGTTTGGCACTCAAATTTTTAACTGATTATCTGATTGCTACTACAAAAATAAAATCATTGATCATTAAAGCTACTTCACTTGTGATTTTTTTATTGCTTCTCGCCTATTATAAACTAAAAAGAAAGCCCATGCCCCTTTCGCTTTGGAATTTTTTTCTATAATAAAAGCATCACCGTTTTATTGATTTGGAATCATAAAAATGTCCCCATAAGGCACATTGAACCCCTAATGGTGTGGTTCTTGTTACAGCATATTTGACCGGAATCCGCAATTAGGAAAGACACATACATATGCTCTATGCGTGATCTTCCCACTCCGCTTCCCGGGCACATTCGATTGAGTTTCACCGCAGCAGTTCCTCGTACGGTACCTGATTGGTCCATTTGCGGATGCTGACGTACGAGAACACTCCGACCATGATGATTCCGATGGTTCCGAAAAAGATGGCAATGTAGATTCCGAGACCCGGCAGCATCAGTGCCAACTGAAACAAATCAATTGTGGTTTGAGGACTCTATAGCTTTCATTTTCACCCAAATATTTATTCAATTAAGTGAGTAGTGAGAATATAGCTCCAAGCTTTCATTCCCAATTCTTTTTTCGTTTACCTTAGCTTGATCGGCTAGCTCGGGAGTTAGAGTTGCTCTCTGTGTGAACCAAAGCATTGGGACCATTAACGGAGGAACTTTTTCATACATTCTAGAAAAAAAATTGTTATTTCGAGTAGGTAACTTGAAAGAAAATAATCCCGACTTACTTAAAACCTTTGACTGGTTGCAATTGCATATTGATTTGCAATCGAGCCCGTACATCTAGAGGAATTCCAGTGTGTGGTTCAATACCCACGTAAAATTCGTGTTTGGTTTTGTTGGGCTTCATTCCCTCGATAGAATTGATATAGCTCGGATCGGCGAGGTAGAAATGAGGAAACGACACAAACGTTGGGGATCCAAATTTACAGGCCGAAGCGTTGAATACGCCAGGTTTCAAGTCATGGCACTTTTCCGGTGCAGAATTGCACCAACATTCCGCTTCCGGATATTTTACTCCGTTATCGAACAAACTGTCGTCACCGACATATTTCGTACCTTCCAGATCATGTACAACTATCTGTTCTGCGTATTTCAAGTTCAACGATCGACATACGTCAGACGCAAAAATTGTTACGTTCGTTTTGTTAGTGTAGCTAACCGGCCACAATTCCCCACTTGTTCCGTGAACAAGACCGCATTCGCCGCGATACATTCCGGTGCTACTCGCACCATTCCAGAGCGTAATTTCCCCAGTATTCTCGAGTGAATCTTCTCCTGTTTTCATTGTAAATACTCCATCATAAGTTTCACTCATGTTACGCTCAACAAACCATCCAAATTTATCAAACGGAACTTTCACCGACTGGTTCAGTGTTTTCAACACGTCCAACAGGGTATCGTCGAATCCATCGAATAACAAGTCACTGACTTTCTTATCTCGCCACATAAGGGAACCGTCCAGTTCCAGAACGAAGTCAGCTGCAAACTTCTCCACTTTACCTGCATCTCTCAGAAAGTAAGCTGTGTTCTATACAAATGATAGCAAACATATCATTAGATGATGTATCAATCTTCAATGTAATCAATTACCCACCAGTGAAACAACGTTCAAATTCGTCACGGTATCATTCAGCGATCCGTTTGATCGATCCGGTTCGAAGTTCCAAAAGCGCCTCTGATTGAATGTTACTGTGTTATTGCTGTTCCAGATTAGTTTTGTGCGTTCATGAACTTCCCGGAACACATACGGTCCCAGTTCCTGAAAGTGAGGCTTCACCGTTGGGTACAGATGTAAATCGTCTGGGTTGGTCCAGTTGAACAGATAAATTTCCAGATACATCGGAATCGGTGTTCGAATCCAGTTTTGATAGTTGACTGACCCATTTTTAATCACCAATTTCTGAAATCAAGAAAACAAGGTATTATTTTTCGAATCTTTCAATGACAACGGGAACCTACTTCTTTCAACATCTTGGAAGACATTGTCGGCCAAAGTGTCCCCAGTATAACGGCGAACAGTATCAGAAATGCCGAGCAACCGAAAGCGACGAATCGCTTCTGCATATCGGAACATGAACACATTGTGATGTTTTGTACTTTTCAAAGCTACTATTGATTAATTCTGGATGGTTTCGAAGCGTCTTAAGGAACAAATTGTTACAGTCACCTTCCTTGAATCATGTCTGCAATAAAACCAGAAAAGAGAAATGTTTGATAATTCTGCTGTTCAAATATGACTACATATGTTCGTTAACCTATAGCAAAAGTTGCTAAAAAGATAAAAAAAAACTCCGTTCCAGAGCCTCTAATACAACTAGATAAGAACGAATGAAAGTCAACTACCTATGGCGAACAAAACAAGAATAAATTTATCAACTCAGAAATAATGAATCAGTGCACGCAAAGCTTTTCTGTGTCACAGTTCGATAACGAGCGTTTGTGGCGTTTTGTCGAACAAAACTATGGCATTTCATCTGGCATCAAATTCGCACTAGTGATATCAAATACAATGGTTCTAACAAATGTCACACGTATCAAAACTGTTTAACTTGCTCTGGAGGGGTTTGATACGCTTTGTTTCACTTTGATGAATCTTCATCATCGTTAATTTTCAATTATTAATTGACGTAATTAACGTACTTTGCGTAATTTTTAAGTAGTGATGGTTTTTTTGTTGATAAAAAAAACCACAGTCAGATAAAATTTTAAAAAGCTTTACAAACATACCAATATTTATACTTTGACACACTGGATATCAAAATATTTGAATTTCAATCTATTGCGGTTAATTATAACACATTATGTTTGATTAATAATTTTTGAGTAATCATTCAGAAAAGTGACAGGCTTAATAGCGGCACGTTATCCAAACATACGGGAAAATTGTGCATTAGACTGCCCCAAATTTGTATGGGGAATTCAAAACCTGTGAAATTTTATGCGCTTCAGGCTATAATTGATCCCAGGCCTAGTACGAGATCTCATGCCAAATTTCGGTGAAAAAGAAACACGAGACTTTTTAAAAGGTGGTTATTCATCACTGTTAATGATGCGCTTATATGTTCGACTCATTAACCTAGGCTTGCCAGATACTTTCAGAAAAAAGCGGGACATTTCACGACAAAAAAGCGGGACACAGCAGAAAAAAGCGGGACATTTAAGAAACTTTTAAATAAAGCTTAATTGAATTGCCATACTAATGCGTATACCATCAGTCAAGGTTATTTAAAGAAAGTACACTAAGAATATCTTAACAGTGATTGATTTTGCATATACACGGTCATTTTCCACGGTTCTCGCAAATTAACACCAGGGTTTCAAAAAAATTCTGTGTTTTGACGATGAAAAAACTGACTTTCTAAGATTTTATTCAAAAATTCGGTTTTTTTTGGAACGGTTTTTTTATAATTTCATTCAAAAGTCATGTCAATTTGCGTCTTTTTTACATTTTATTAGAGAAAATCAAAGAAAATTACTAATCTTATCATATTTTCTTACTTAAAAATTCAAAATGTATAACGACGTAAAAAAATTAATTTAAAAAAAACGTATGCAATTTTGTGCAAAATTCTTTGAAATTTAAGATTTATCTTTGATTTCAGCAACCTTGATTAACACGTTATTTGAGAGAAATATTTCAAGTCCTACATGTAAACGGCGAATTTAATATCGTGTAAAAAACCTTTGTGTATTAACAAATATATTTCAAATTTGTTTCAAAAATTTTAAACTCAAGAAAATTTCCATCATCGTATACTTGACTAATTAAAAAAATGAAGTGTAAAAGGCAATTGAACTTAGATTCTGTCGGAAAATTAACTTTTATAATCATTTAGAAGCAACTTAAGCATTAGTTTCATTATACTAAAGTTATTTCATTGGTTGGACGTGCTCTAAGAATGGTTAATTGATCCGAATCTTATTGTAACTTCAAGGACATGAAATCCAACAAAGCACCTGGAATCGATTGCATTCCTGCTGAAATGCTCAAAGCCGACCCTGCCTTGTCAGCACAAATGTTGCACCGTCTTTTCGCTGACATCTGGGATACTGCAACATTCCCGGCCGACTGGATGCAGGGTATCCTCGTAAAGGTCCCAAAGAAAAGAGACCTAACAGAGTGCGGTAACTGGCGTGGCATAACTTTGATCTGTACAACCCTTTAAGTACTCTGCAAAGTGATCCTGAACAGGATCCAGGAGAAAATCGACGCTACACTCCGACGGCAACAAGCTGGATTCCGATCCGGACGATCATGTGTGGACCACATCACAACGCTACGAATAATACTGGAACAAATCAACGAGTTCCAGGACTCTCTTCTGCTGGTGTTCGTTGATTTCGAAAAAGCATTTGACCGACTGAACCACGAAAACATCTGGGCTGCTCTTAGACGTCGAGGGGTCCCAGAGAAACTAGTCCATCTCATCGAAGCACAGTACGAGGCATTTTCGTGCAAGGTCTTGCGCGACGGTGTCTTGTCAGAACCAATCCCGGTAACTGCTGGAGTGAGACAAGGATGTATTTTGTCACCGCTGCTTTTTCTCATCGTAATGGATGAGATCTTGACTGGATCGATTGACTGTAGACCAAACCGAGGATTGCCGTGGAATCCTTCAACCATGGAGCAACTGAACGACCTTGACCTGGCAGACGATATTGTTTTGCTCGCCCAAACACAACAAGACATGCAGAGCAAACTCGACGACCTCACCGAAAGCTCCAAGGCAGCAGGTCTCAAAATCAATGTCGGAAAGACCAAGTCGATGGAAATCAATACAGAAAATCGTTCCAATTTCGTGTTAGCTGGACAACAGGTTGAGACAGTGGAGTGCTTCCAGTATCTTGGTAGTCAGATTACGCCTGATGGTGGTACCAAGAAGGACATCGAAACCCGGATCAGAAAAGCCCGATTTGCGTTTGCGAGTCTCCGAAACATCTGGCGGTCGCGCCAGATCTCTCTACGAACTAAGATCCGAATCTTCAACTCAAACGTCAAATCCGTATTGCTGTACGGGTGTGAAACTTGGTGCACATATGCGGTGACGACGCGAAAACTGCAAGTTTTTGTGAATCGCTGCCTGCGGAACATCATCCGCGCTTGGTGGCCTGGCAACTGGATCTCAAACGTTGAACTTCATCGCCGGTGTCATCAAAAGGCGCTAGAAATCGAGATTCGGGAACGTAAGTGGAGATGGATTGGGCACACGCTGCGAAGAGATGAAAACGAGATTTGCAGAGAGGCGCTTGACTGGAATCCAGATGGGCATCGAAGAAGAGGCAGGCCCAAAAACTCGTGGCGGCGAAGTCTAGCCGCTGAAATCCGCACAGTTGACGAGAACCTTGGCTGGCAGCAAGTGAAGATGCTGGCTCCGGATCGCCAGCAGTGGAGATCTTTTATCTCAGCCCTATGCGCCGGTCAATCGGCGCTGGACCCTTAGGTAGGTAGGTTATTGTAACTTCAGGGCTTTATAGTATTGCATTATGTAAACTCTAAAAAATGTATGCTTATTTTAAGAAAAATGACCTATTCGATTTTTTTTTGTGTAATGTTGCTTATTTTGAGAAATCAGACCTAATAAAAAAAAGGATAAAGTTTGATTTTTTACAGTGTTAGTCTGTGAGTTTTTTAAAGTTTTCCTTAAAAAAAAAGCGGGACATTTTAAGGATAAAGCGGGACGGCGGTACATTCAATAAAAAAGCAGGACATGTCCCGCTTTTGCGGGACGGATGGCAACCCTACATTAACCCTAATCCGCACAAGGTTTCGTTACCCTTATCAGACTTAGGAGTGTCAGTTTGACACTCCAAGCTAAAGTCGTTAAAACTCTTTTCATATCTAACCTGTTACAACTAAACTTATATCACTAGAAACCTTGTAATGTCAGTAAAATATGTTTGGAACATTATATACAGCTAGAGCTACTAGTTTTCCCGTTATTCAGCGGGAAAGAAAAAAAAATCCGAAAAAACATGCCTCAGAAAAATTATTGCAGCTCATGCATTACATACTCAAAAAAATATCTATCTTATGCATATGGAAGCTTAAGCTATGGTCTACATAATGAAGTCAAGAAATATTTTTTTAATTTTTTTTAATGAAAGGGTCACACAAAGTTAAAAAAGTGGTTTGAAAAACCTACTTTTCATTCGACTGTTTGAGGGGTGGTAAAGTTTAAAAAAAAATATGACTTCAAAATTTAATTCTAACATTTTGTTGTATTTAGACTTTCGATGCTACGAAAAATGAATTTACTACAATTTTTCAAAGTTGACTAGGGTAAGTGAGCCTAATTTCGCTATATTTTGTCAGAGGTTTTTAGATTTGATATTATTACGCCGAATCAGTAATACTTAGATATACAATTTTTTGGTAGCTAAGTTCCAAAATTTTTTTCTGAACTCTGTTTTGGATTGAAATTATCATTTCAAGCCTTAATTTACGAAAAATATCATGTTTTATGAAGTGTGCCGATGTTCCTAATTTGGCACTAATTGTTCCTAATGTTAACATATGGGTGTTCCTAATGTTAACATATGAGGAAAAATTTATCTGCGTACCCAATATTACACTATTTGTTCCTGATTTTGCATATGGGTCTATTTTTTTAATACTTTTATGAGAAAAATCTCAAAACTTACCTTCTTATAAATTTTACAACGTTTTTGGAATATGAATAAAGAAATAAGGACTATTTAAATCCTACACAATATTCCTTTACGCTGAAGAAAGTAGTGGATGTTGAGCTTATTGAAATTCAAACTTTTACTTCTCCAATGGATACATTTATTATATTTCAAAAAGTAGAAAATTCATTATAATGGATACAAATAAGAACAGTCAAACAGAGCATCATGCAACAGCACAGTTCGATGCAACATTTGTGTACCACAACAATTATTTAACTTTTATTTTAATATAATGTAATAAAATGATAACAAAACGATGATGCTTTAGTTTCTCACATCGTGAGATAGTTTTGATTTTTGGTTTTGATTCTCATAGAAAATTTGAAAAATCAAAATTTTTACAATTTTTGATGCCGTAAAAAACTTTACACAATGTGACGGATTGGCTTAATGATATAACCTACAAACTTTATATTGATTTCATTATCCTACATCAACACTGTTGGTATATGAATATTTTTCGGACAATCATTTAATATTTGAAAATCAATATTTTTTAAACTCCGTTACCAGTATGGGCTAAAATGCATCAACATTCAAATCAATTATTCACAGTTAAAATCTTGTTTCCATATGCTAGAATATGATGTAAAATTTTGTGTAGTATTTTTTATCCCTAAATGTATACAGCACCCTTATGCTTTCTTTAAACACAATCTTCGACAGAAAAATATGAACTTTAATTCTAACAAAATAAAAAATAATTGCAGATTGTGCAGACAAATATGTCAAAAACTATAACTATAGAAACTTTTTTTTTTGATTTTCATTAAAAACAAAGGTTTTTGCAACTTACCCCTTGTTCTTAGTAGGGTGAAATTCGCATGTTTTGTAAATTTAAAAATAACTGGTGGAACCAAGTATTTTTTGACTACGTTAATTTGATGTCCCATTAACCTTAAAATTTTTGTTGTACAAACGGTAGGATTATCTGTGAACATTAGATTTTTAGAAGCCATTCAAGTTGAAAAGTGTTGCATGATGCCCCAGATGACGGTATACAACGTATTTTATTGAGATTTTTTTTTTATATTTCCTTTCGATTCTGTTCTCGTTGAGAAGCTCTCTGTAACTTGATGGTTTCTTTCTCTGTCGCGAAGGGTGCGTTCTTTACAACCAGGCGAAAATATTTTTTCAACATTTTTAGCTTTGAGATGCACTGAAGTACAAAAGAATCATGTTTTACTAGCTCAAAACAGCTTATTTTGACAAATCTTCGAAAATTAAGTTAAAACAAAATTCAGTCTATCAAATTTATTTCAAATACATTATATGACTTTGATATAGTTTGGAAAAATTTGACTATGTCCATAATTAGGAACACATTGAAAATAGTGTTCCTAATTGTGGACGTATGATTTTTTTAAGTTTTTCCACGAAAAAACATGGTTCTAACATACGTATTACTTAAATCATGATAAAAAACAATCCGACAAAAAATTTCATAAAAATCGGTTGACAAATTCAGTTTTTATCTTCCATTTCTAAACAGGTGTTTTTTAAGAATTTTGCTAACAATTCCATTCAATTTGGACATACTTTGAAACAATCCGGATTTTACGAAAAATCCTGTGGGTTAGAAAACTAATTTGTTTGTAAAATGAAAGTTCACATGATCCGTAACATTATCATTTTTTTTATAATTGTGATATTTGAAGAATAACGCCAAAATCAGTCAAAATCGAACGGTATGTTAACATTAGGTACACATGCCAAATTAGGAACACCTACCCTACTTTATGCGCATAGTTGTAGGACTGTTACTTCATGCGATTTTTTTACATATTGAAATTTCATCTCTTTTTTAGTTCAGCGCTAGGTTGCACCCGGATTTTCAGTGCTTTCTCACCGTTTGAAGCAATTAAAACTATATCCGTTGGAAAGGGAATTTAATTTACATTCTAATGAGGTGCAATAATTTACGCTGTGAGCTTTCACAAAAATATGAAAATTATAAACGTAAAATCATTCATGAATGTCTAGAACCACAAGCAGAACGCGTCCAGCAGAACGTGTTTGTTTGCTCTCCGAGTTCTACGGTGGGAGGTTATTTAGGCAGAGAGTCAAGCGAATTGCACGAAATAATGATGCGTGCCGTGCGCTTTTTGGTTGGAAATATTCTATTAATTGTAGTTTTCTATACATTGGAGTAATTTTTAAGTTATATTTTCCAGGCAACAATTTTATTATAATTGTTGTCTAAATTACCGAACCTCAAAACGTGCGTGCTAAATGCGCATATTTATGTTTTAGTGAAAACTTCTGTTTTTCTGGCAAATTTTTCGTTTTTTTTAAACGCTGGAAACATAGGTAACTTTTATACGACAAAGCTGAAGTGTGATAAAAATCTTTGTGTTTTATAATTTTATGGAATAAAACAAAAATTTGGGTTGCCATATTATGAAAGCAGTTCATCAATCTGTTTTGAGATCTTCAATTCTCTCTTAACCCTTCGTTTCATAAAGTAACAAATTTGCAACATTTAATGTATGGAAAAGCGAAAAATCGTGCTTTTTTTTAATTTTTCTTTCTTGATGTACTCATTATTTCCAACTGTAAAAAATGATTTTTAAGGAAAAATAAAAAAAAAAAACATGAAATGAAGGGTAAAGATGTTAATTAGAGCAAATTTACAAACATGATGGGGGCATACAAAAACACTCTCTTATTCCACCTTCTTACCATTATGATACAGGATCCGGCAATTGAACTGCTACAAAACTTTAGGAATGATTAATACGAAGTATACAAAACCGAGTTAGATAACACCTCGTCTCCTTGTTAACATTATGTTTAAGGTGTCAGAGGATATGTTTGTTAATGTTTTTTTGTAAAAATAGTCCTCGAACCTTAACGTAGTGCTTTGATTGCCTAGTTCCAGGCTGTGAAACGTCAGAAAGACATATTTCGTGAGTTGTCCAATAAGTGTATAAATTATTTTTTATTTTGGCTCGCACTTGGAAGATACCTGGAGATCAGAAGTACCCAAGTATAGTATGGTGGGGATCGTCAAGCTACAGTGGCCACACCTACCATGGTCAAGATCACCTACCATATAGATGCACCCTGAGAGAATTTCTTGGCGTAGTAATACTAAATTGACGATAGATTTCAATACACCGGATCAACATCGCCGTCGGATCTTGGAAGATGATCTTTTGGCCCAGCCTTACAAGATCCTAAGATTTCACGACCTCTCGTTTGAACAGAAGCAAGAGCGGGTAGAAAGGGCGAAGGCGCAGCTTACGCGGTCTGCGCATGAAAAATTTGGAGAATATCGTGTTTTCTGCCGATGAATTCATCGCCGTTCAGCGGTTCGTGAAAAAACAGAACTACAGATTTTGGTTGCCAGAAAAATCACGAACCTATGCAAACGTATTAAAGGCCACAAGACGACATAAATCTGTCTTATTAAAGGTCTGGATCGGAATCGCCTGTACTTTCCTGGTGGAGATCAACCGAACACCCTGAAGAGGTGTAGATCAAGCAATTTACGTATCGAAAATAGTTCTATGGCATGTCCTCGAACTGTGGACACGTCCCAATTTTGGTTTTGGTTGGTGGTTTTTCAGCAGAACTTCACATTGGCTTACCAAGGAAAGAGGTCCCATTTTTTGTGTGAGATTTTTTTTTGAGGGTTAATTTCGAGTACGGAGTGGTCGGGGAGTTCGCCAGACCTGAACCCTACGGATTTGGCTATCTAGCGTATACAGAAACTCGAAGTCTACTCCACAAAACATGACGGGTTGGAAGTTCTGAAGCGCCATCTAGTTGAGTCCTAGGATAAAAATACCACAAAAACCACCTGCGATCTTTTTAGAATATGTGCCTCGAGCTTCTGCAGCGAGTGGTTAAGCTCAAGAACAAAAAATCGAAAGGCGCCAATGGATTTTGAAAATATGATCTGTTTTGATGTAAATCGTATTAAATTTGAAATGAAAAGTTTTTGTTTTGATCAAATTATTTGTTAATTCCAATGTAGCACTTCAATTGCCGGAACCTGTATATTCATAAAAGCTTTAATTCGTTTTACTTCTTCTTTTAATTTTTCTTATTTTAGTGAAGTTAAATTTAATTTTTTAAATAAGGCGAATAGCTTTTTTTATGAGTGTGTAATCCCACAGTTCATTCGCCCATTTCCCCTCAAAATTTCGTCGCGAACAAAAAGGCCAATAGTTATTTCGAGATAGAAAAAAGGCATTGAAGTTTTTGAAATTTGTTTTCCAGGACGAGGAGATGCACAGATCAGTATTTATAAGATCGTTGAATGTGCTAATGTTTTAATGTGATCATTTGGACCCGCTTTCAAGCCGAAATTTGCTTTAATATTGCTTCTTTAATGAGTGATTCAAAAGGCGAACAGTCATTCTGCAATTCAAAAGGGCGCTCCAATTTGGCGAATGAACAAAATGAGAGCACCAGTCTGTGGTAAAAGGGCCCACAGTTATATTTATTATTTTTTTAAAGTAATTAATACGGAAAAGCTATATTTATCGATCGGGTGATGAAATTAAATCAATTTGAAAGCATTTTAGCGACTTATTTAGGAAAATGATTGTACGCAGCTAAATAGGAAATTGATTTTTTTTCTGAAACTTGGAATGCGTTTTTCTCAAAACAAAGGTCTTGGCGCATTCGCCGTATTCAAAATTCGATACCGATTTGAATAAGATACAAAAACCATCCTAGTTTTTGTTTCGAGCTTCTTTACGAATAATTTTTTAAAGTCAAAAAATTACATCAAAAGGTATCAAAACCTTGTATGAATTTTTATATTTTTAGGAGTTGGTAAGTTCATAAAATTCTTTCTTGCCTTATGTCCATAGCGTAGGGGAAAAGTTCATATAACGCCCCATGTGGCTAATACGCGTCACTCTTGTTTTGAAGAATCTGTTACATTTTAAGCCTGCAAAATATTACCAACTTGTTTTAAATGCTGTGATTCTAATATTGAACGAACCAGGCAGCAATATAGAGCTCGTAAACAAACAGGATCTGTAAATTCTTTACTCAGACGTATGACAAACCCCAGAATTCGTTGGCCTTTTCAAGTGTAGCACAGTAGTGTTCCTTGAATGTCATATGACTATCCAAAACAACGCCACGGTCCTTTATTTGATTAACACGTTAAGTTCGCCCTGGATATTATAGTCTTATAAAAATTGAAGTTTCTTGCGTCCAAATGTTACGGTACAGCACTTAGAAACGCTTAAGGCCTGTAGGTTGACAGCACACCAGTTCACTACTGTATCGAGGAATTGCTGTAGTTTCTGACAATCTGCCAAACTGTTAACGTTCAGAAAAATTTTCAAATCGTCCGCGTACATAAGTACTCCGCATCCAAAAAGCAGCATGTTAATATCATTGCAAAACAGGGTGAACAATAAAGGGCCCAAATTACTTCTTTGTGGTACTCCTGAAGTCGGAATGAAATCTGAAGATTCAGATGTTCTGATTTTATCAGCAATATTTGTTGAATAGCTTCTGATCCGCGCACAAAATCTCTCAGATACTCCCAGGCGTTCTACCCTGGGCATGGTTGAAGGCTCAATTATATCACTTGGATATAATTGGGTATGCCTTGTCGCCTAAGTATTATTCCTTTGCAAAAATATCACCATTTTGCGATACTTAGGAGCACCACCCGATCACTAAAACTGAGGTGAAGCCGGGTATTACGGTGCTGGCCCCAGGGCTTTTCACAAACGTTCAACCAATCAGTTAAAGGTCCGATCAGTAATGATTGTTTGACCGGGAATTGGGATGGGTTATTTACACAAAACACTACACACCGTGACAACAAACCTGAGCCCTACAAAGGCTACTATTTGTTGCTCACTTCACATGACACAATACTACTCACTGTGACAACAAAACTCAGCCTTACAAAGGCTACTATTTGTTACTCACTTCACGTAACACAATACTACTTGCTCACTGTGACAACAACACTCAGCCTTACAAAGGCTACTATTTGTAGCTCACATGACACAATATTACTCAATGTGACAACAAACCTCAGCCCTACAAAGGCTACTATTTGTTGCTCACTTCACATGACACAATACTACTCTCTGTGACAACAACACTCAGCCTTACAAAGGCTACTATTTGTTGCTCACTTCACGTAACACAATACTACTTACTCACTGTGACAACAACACTCAGCCTTACAAAGGCTACTATTTGTTGCTCACTTCACATGACACAATATTACTCAATGTGACAACAAAACTTAGGCATATAAAGGCTGCTATTTGTTGTTCACTTCACATGACACAATACTTCTCACCGTGTCAACATCACTCAGCCTTACAAAGGCTACTATTTGTTGCTCACTTCACATGACATAATACTACTCACTGTGACAACAAAACTCAGCCTTACAAAGGCTACTATTTGTTGCTCACTTCACATGACACAATATTACTCAATGTGACAACAAACCTCAGCCCTATAAAGGCTACTATTTGTTGCTCACTTCACATGACACAATATTATTCACTGTGACAACATCACTCAACCTTACAAAGGCTACTATTTGTAGCTCACTTCACGTGACACAATATCACTCAATGTGACAACAAACCGCAGCCCTATAAAGAATACTTTTTGTTGCTCACTTCACATGACACAATACTACTCACTGTGACAACATCACTCAGCCTTACAAAAGTTACTATTTGTTGCTCACTTCACATGAAATAATACTACTCACTGTGACAACAAAACTCAGCCTTACAAAGGCTACTATTTGTTGCTCACTTCACATGACACAATACTACTCACTGTGACAAGATCACTCAGCCTTACAAAGTCTACTATTTATTGCTTACTTCATATGACACAATATAACTCAATGTGACATCAAACCTCAGCCCTATAAAGACTACTATTTGTTGCTCACTTCAAATGACACAATACTACTCACTGTGACAACATCACTCAGCCTGACAAAGGCTACTATTTGTCGCTCATTTCACATGACATAATACTACTCACTGTGACAACAAAAATCAGCCTTACAAAGGCTACTATTTGTTGCTCACTACACATGACCCAATATTACTCAATGTGACAACAAAACTTAGGCATATAAAGGCTACTATTTGTTGCTCACTTCATATGACATAATACTTACTCACTGTGACAACAAAACTCAGCCTTACAAAGGCTACTATTTGTTGCTCACTTCACATAACGTTATACTACTCACTGTGACAACAAAACTCAGCCTTACAAAGGCTACTATTTGTTGCTTACTTCACATGACACAATACTACTCACTGTGACAAGATCACTCAGCCTTACAAAGTCTACTATTTATTGCTCACTTCACATGACACAATATAACTCAATGTGACATCAAACCTCAGCCCTATAAAGGCTACTATTTGTTGCTCACTTCAAATGACACAATACTACTCACTGTGACAACATCACTCAGCCTTACAAAGGCTACTATTTGTTGCTCACTTCATATGACAGAATACTACTGACTGGGCCAACAATCCACAACCCTACAAAGACTTCACTCGACACAATGTTACACATTTACACACTATACAACTGATATAAAATACCCTCGCTCGTAATACGGCTCATTGGCAAGCCCAGTCCTGGTTCGCCAGGGTTTGACTTGTCAGAGAGCAACCGGAGTTTAAGTGGGACACATTCCTAATTCGCCCGGTGTATTGCGGTCTCCTCCAAATCCTACCCATTTCATTTACCCAGCTTTCCCCCGCGGTGAGAAATTTTGGCCTCAAAAGGGCCGTGTGATTTCTCATAAAGCTGCCGCATAAAAAAAAAAAAAAAAAAAGAAAAAAAAAATATTTGTTGAATAGCTTCTGATCCGCGCACAAAATCTCTCAGATACTCCCAGGCGTTCTAGCTTTAAAAGTAAAATTAAGTGATTAACTATATTTTACTTTTTTTTATATGCTATTTTATAATTTCCGTTAAAAAAATAACCGAGTTATGTAGCTTTGAAATATGGTTATTTTTTATTTACAAAAAAAAATCTAACCGAAGCTAACTCGAAAAATAAAATTGTTGGAAATCTGAAAAAATACATGTGTTTCTAAGTCGTAAAAATGAACCAAATTTTAAATTTTGAAGAAGATCTGAAGACCCCCGGCGCAAATTGTCAGATAATAAAAAAAATCCCCATACCGAATACCGGTTTTAGGAAATACGCTCGGTATTACCATTCCTTATTTCAACCAATTAATGAGGTTTCCTGGTTTTAAAATCACTGTGCCGCTATATATTTTTTCTTAAGATTTAAGAATTAAAAATTAAGATAAAAAAAATTTGGAATCAAAAGTACATCCGCGATTCTATTAGTCATTCTAATTTCAATTCAAGTGTTGATTTTTAAAATTTCTAGGCAATCTCAACACTTTCTCAATCACTTCAAAAATGTTTGCCAGCTTTTTTGGTTTCGCATCACTGCAACATAACAATAAATGGCTAGCAGCAACGCCCTTTTTTATAGAATCTAGCCTCAAAAAGCAAATTAACAAAATATGTAAAAACTTAGTCTCCACGAATTTTCAACTCCAAGCCAATTTATTCGACCTATTCCTTTATCGATATCTATTCGAGTATCGAACGAAGGAACACTGCAATTTCGAACGTTCCCAAGCTCGCACTTATCCAATTATATCGTATTTTTGATGGCTATCGAGTGGCTAGCCAAGACGACCTTGAGAGTAGGAGGCACACGTATCTACTGGCACGAAACGAATGCTTCTGGTACAATATCGATGATGATTTCCGATGATAGTTATTCGGTTTGTACGTTCCATCAGATCAGGATTTCGAAATGACTCAGAAAACAATTTGAAATTGTACGAATAATAAGTGCACCCAATGCATTATCACATTGTTTTTTTGATTGCGGATTAAATCAAGGCTTGAGACATGATTCTTATCAAGTTTGCCTTCAATAATGATAGTAGCAGATGGATCTACACGAGAAAGTTGTTCTTCACTATGTATAGCTATAGAACTGCATTGAATACACCAAGTGTATTACAAGTTAGAGTCATTATCACTTCGCTGTTGCATTTATTCTTTGTGCGTAATTGTTGTTCACTGAAGTTTCAATTCGATGATTCACTTTCCGAATCATTCTATCGAATGGATTATCACTACCTACATTTTTGTGTACAAAGAAGCGTAACGAGAGGAAAACATTTACCTTTTAATTAACAGCTTAGCGTACAGATTTCGACATCGGTCGAAGGTGGTCCCAAATATCAATCTCGAGTGCAGCTGCATGCAATCCCTGGCCAGGGGTGATTGGGCAATATACACAACACAACACAACAAAAACCTCTGCTCTGCTCTGAAATACGCGACGTCTGTTCGAGGCACAAGAACCTACATCAGACGCGAGCAATACCGCCTGACTGAAGGTTTTGCGTATACGCCTTGTCTTGTACATAGTGTTCGTAAGACTGGTTCACGTTTGATGTCGCTGGAAATCATAAAATATTCAACGCTTATGGTGCTTATGGTGCTCCAATCAAATTAGGAACAACAGGTTTTGGCACATAATAACCGTGATACCCTGAGAATTCGGTGATTCAATTTACCGACTTGTTATTTACCGAACGTTCACAGTGTGTTCGGTGATAATTACCAGTTGTTCGTAAATATCATCAGTTATTCAGTTTCTTTCACCGGTTGTTCGAAAAAATATCGAACATTCGGTAAAATACTAGCGAATGCTCTTTAATAAAAAGGGCTTATTAGTTATCATATTTCGGTTGCTTCGTAAATTATTGCTATATTGGGTAATACCTACTGAAAACCAGTAAATAATGTATATATCTAGATTGTTCAGTGAAACTTTTTTGTTGCATAGACATTGCCACTTTCCATAAATGCGTCCCATCTTCATAAAAAAAAAGTAACCGAACTGATTAATGTACCCCACATGTTGAAAATCCGGTGATAACTGCCGGTTTTGGAGATTTCAATTTGCTGCGGATATGAAGATGATATTGAGTTGAAAAAAATATTGAAAAGGCCTGATTCGATCCACTTCCACTTCGATCCACTAACTTTGATATATTGTTATTTTCAACTAGTGTTTTTTTTTTTTTATTAAACATATTAAACATTTTACTTTTCTGAACCATTCAAATCCTCGTATGTTCCATGGAGGGTTGAGAATTGATGTTTTTTCGTTCTCTCAGAGTGTTTCGTAGAACGTTTTCAAGCGTCTCTCTTGCGGCGCTCTTTGAAACGAATTGGTCATGGCGCAACAACACTACTGCCACCTTCATAGTTTCATACTTTACATGAATTAAAAAAACAATAACAAAAGGCAACAAAATTTTAATTTTTCCAAGGTCTAATTTCGACTAATTTTGGGACGCTGATCCCAAATTTTCATTAAGTTTTTTTTTTTCTATCAGCTTTTATTTCCAGGATATATTTTGAAAATAGGTTTAAAATTTCACTGAACAAATTTGTGCACCTTTTTGGCAAAGCTCTAGAACATTATAAATATTTTACAAATGAAGGGTTCAAAACAATGATCAATTTTCCGAAGACCGCAAGTAATTTGAACTTCTGTGGAAAAGGGTTATTAAAGTTTTTTTTTTAAATGCTGAAATTTGAAAGAAAATTTAAAACCATCAATCAAATCGTTTCGCAGTCTTCAACCAAGTTGTTGAATGAACGATGTCAGAAAAAGTTGTAAGTTTCTAAAAATTGTTGATTTCAATTTTTCAAAAGCGTTTTTTTTCTCTCTCAAACAACAATAATAAGGCAAGATCTGAATCCTTGATTGAGTTAAGGATAATAAATTGTTTTAAAATCAGCTTTTAGTTTTCATGTGGGTGTATTAGTTTATCAGTTATTAAAGGTAGATTTTACCCAAAACTGACCAAAATCTGACAATTATTTTATTTTTTTATTTACATAGTATACCGTCTCACGACATAACTTGACGAACATATTTCTTATAATTCACTCGGTCCATGGCAACCGTTCTCCAATTTCTCGGGCACCCCACGTTCGCCAGATCACGCTCCACTTGGTCTAACCACCTCGCTCGTTGCGCCCCCGCTCGTCTTGTTCCTACCAAAATCTGACAAATGATTTGAATTTGCTGCAATCTTCTTTGTAAACGACATAATTAATCAGCGTGTTCAGTCTACTTATATACTAAATCAGTTAAACTTTTATTGTCCGAGTCGCCAGTTGAGAACCAGAAATCTGTTTATTTTAACCTCTGCTCGAACTGATTATGGTAAAAATAGTCCAATCAATTGTCTAATGCAGAATTATAATAAAAACTACCAGAACATAGATTTTACTATGTCTAAACAGCATCTAAAAGGTGCTTTTTACGGCAACAGGCAGTTAAGAACCTAATGTTGTAGTATTTAAAGTAATATTAAGATTGTATTGCTAGTTTTAAGAATATATTTGTAGCCTACGATGTTTGGCGAAATAAATAAAATTCAGAACGGCAAAATCTTAGAAAATCAGTTATTGAAACCTCGGCACCAAAAGTGCTGTTCCCCTGTGTAATGCATACATTTCAAACCCTTTTGAAACATTAAAACGAATGACAATCCCCCTTATTTTGCGCCGCGCGTGAGGTGACGATAGTCGAGTCACCCGATTCCAGTAGTCGCTTTAGGTGAGAAACGTCTTTTAGAATTAACTTTTTGAGTTATTATCCTAATCTAGTAGTCACCGTGAGTGAAAAATCGTATGCTCTGTCACATCGGTTTCGGGAATAAGGTGACAAGACTCACACGACTCCGACTCGACTCGACTATCGTCACCTCACGCGCGGCGCAGAATAAGGGGGAATATCTGCAACCCTTTTATTCCACAACTAGTTTAAAATCGATATAATAAACGATTTTACACGCTCCCCAAAATCAATGCTGCCAATGCCGATTCTACTGTGCCTAGGCTTTATGCCTACTCGTATTCTAGTACTACCTCGGTATTGGGTATCTGAAAAAAAATTCGCATCAACAAAAAACTGTATCCTCATGCTTGTTTAACCTTCCGAAGCTGTTCAGGTCAATATGACCTTAAACACACATTCAAAACATCTTAAGCATCGTTCAAATATATTGAAGAACTGAAATTTTTGAGATTGACCAAGTATGTTCAAATTAACGGAGAAATCGCCGAAATTCCTGAAATCAATGAAACACTTAAATACAGCAAAGCCGTCAAAAGTAACAAAAATCTTGCCAGAAGTAATAAATGAAATTTCAAATTGATAAAAAGTTTAAAAACTTTGAAAATTCGAAGAAATAAATCTTTTATTTTTGTATTTTGGAAAGATGTCAAAATGTTCCAAATTACATTAATTTTTCAATCTTCTTTTCAAAGTTTATCTGGTAGGACTTATACCATTTATAAGGGGTCATTGATTGAAAAGTACAGTTTTTACACCACTTTTTTACATCTTTTGTGGTCGTTATCTTAAAAAAATTTCGAAAAAACATATTTTTGTGCGCAACGTATAGTTTCTAACTTCAACTTTCTTGTACACAAAGCGAATTTAGTTTTGAGCTTTTCGTAGCTGATCTAGAGCCGTTTTCCGAAGCATGTGTTTTTTGGATTGTATTCTTAGACTTTGAATAACGGTACACTGAAGTGTTGCAGCTGAATATTGTCGGAAAAACATTTTGAGTTACATTACGAATCGTAATGTACGAATCGGTTGAGAAACAAGAGAGATATGCCGGTTTTAGTCACGAGTGTCGAATTGACACTCCAGCAAGTCCAATGGAAAAATATTCCTGGGACGGATGAGGGTAGAGAACTTATCAATCAATGGAACCAAATAAGCTATGAGTGGATTTTTGGGTACGAAAAAATGGGTATGATTATTTATAGACCCTACCTCCTTCGAGCGGTGGAGGATGGGTAGGGAAAAGGGATGGGACTCCTAAATATTTTTTTCTTCAAATAAACCGAGAACTTACCCGCCATAAGGGACCTTATTTTATGAGAGAGGTTGATTACCTACGAATATTTGGCATAACTAGAAAACTGTTTAAACAAGACTCTATACGTTGCATATGTCAAAATAACTTAACATGTATTATGGTATTTCGTGTGCCCTTTCCACTTTGGAAAAATCTCTCACGGAAAATAAAAAAAAAGGTAAAATTTTCCTTTTTGCGATGTTATTTTTTCCACCTAGCTTTCTCGGTAAATTTTACCTTTTTTTTCATTCACCTAGCAAAAGGTAAATTTAACGTTTGTTTTTAATCAGAATGGGGGTAGGCTTAATACCTACCTACCTAAGGGTCCAGCGCCGATTGACCGGCGCATAGGGCTGAGATAAAAGATCTCCACTGCTGGCGATCCGGAGCCAGCGTCTTCACTTGCTGCCAGCCAAGGTTCTCGTCAACTGTGCGGATTTCAGCGGCTAGACTTCGCCGCCACGAGCTTTTGGGCCTGCCTCTTCTTCGATGCCCATCTGGATTCCAGTCAAGCGCCTCTCTGCAAATCTCGTTTTCATCTCTTCGCAGCGTGTGCCCAATCCATCTCCACTTACGTTCTCGAATCTCGATTTCTAGCGCCTTTTGATGACACCGGCGATGAAGTTCAACGTTTGAGATCCAGTTGCCAGGTCACCAAGCGCGGATGATGTTCCGCAGGCAGCGATTCACAAAAACTTGCAGTTTTCGCGTCGTCACCGCATATGTGCACCAAGTTTCACACCCGTACAGCAATACGGATTTGACGTTTGAGTTGAAGATTCGGATCTTAGTTCGTAGAGAGATCTGGCGTGACCGCCAGATGTTTCGGAGACTCGCAAACGCAAATCGGGCTTTTCTGATCCGGGTTTCGATGTCCTTCTTGGTACCACCATCAGGCGTAATCTGGCTACCAAGATACTGGAAGCACTCCACTGTCTCAACCTGTTGTCCAGCTACCACGAAATTGGAACGATTTCCTGTATTGATTTCCATCGACTTGGTCTTTCCGACATTGATTTTGAGACCTGCTGCCTTGGAGCTTTCGGTGAGGTCATCGAGTTTGCTCTGCATGTCTTGTTGTGTTTGGGCGAGCAAAACAATATCGTCTGCCAGGTCAAGGTCGTTCAGTTGCTCCATGGTTGAAGGATTCCACGGCAATCCTCGGTTTGGTCTACAGTCAATCGATCCAGTCAAGATCTCATCCATTACGATGAGAAAAAGTAGCGGTGATAAAATACATCCTTGTCTCACTCCAGCAGTTACCGGGATTGGTTCGGACAAGACACCGTCGTGCAAGACCTTGCACGAAAATGCCTCGTACTGTGCTTCGATGAGATGGACTAGTTTCTCTGGGACCCCTCTTCGTCTAAGAGCAGCCCAGATGTTTTCGTGGTTCAGTCGGTCAAATGCTTTTTCGAAATCAACGAACACCAGCAGAAGAGAGTCCTGGAATTCGTTGATTTGTTCCAGTATTATTCGCAGCGTTGTGATGTGGTCCACACATGATCGTCCGGATCGGAATCCAGCTTGTTGCCGTCGGAGTGTAGCGTCGATTTTCTCCTGGATCCTGTTCAGGATCACTTTGCAGAGTACTTTGAGGGTTGTACAGATCAAAGTTATGCCACGCCAGTTACCGCACACTGTTAGGTCTCCTTTCTTTGGGACCTTTACGAGGATACCCTGCATCCAGTCGGCCGGGAATGTTGCAGTATCCCAAATGTCAGCGAAAAGACGGTGCAACATTTGTGCTGACAAGGCAGGGTCGGCTTTGAGCATTTCAGCAGGAATGCAATCGATTCCAGGCTTAATAGCGGCACGTTATCCAAACATACGGGAAAATTGTGCCTAACCGTTTTCTCATTCTCTGATATAATAGCTGTGAATGCTAGCTGGTTTGGTTGGTTTCTTCAATAAAAATAAAACAAAAAGAAAATTCGTTCAAAAGTTGATGTTTATAAATATCATATTTAAATATATTTAAAATAAATACGGACTATTACCTAATAATTAATGTTGGAATACATCACCGCCCAAGTAACAATTAATCTTCATAAAAAGCTAAAGCGCATTCTATAACATCACCTGGACTCTAATAAAGCCAAAATCAGGCTATTTGGCCCTACCCTAGAAACGTCATCAAGACATATAATTGTTGGTCATCAATGTTGGTCACCAAAGCTTTTAAAAAGCTATTATTAAACATGTTAGAAATTTTTGTTTTTTTCAGTTCTGTCAGTTCTCGGAGTTTTTTTTTTTATTTTATCCAGCAACCATAATGGTTGATGAATGATGATTGCATTATTCAGATATGATCTGGTAAAATTAATAGCTAAAAAAAACCAATGTTTTAACCATATATTGAGCGACTTTTCACTTGACTGCCAGTCAAGATTTTAGGTAAAATGTATATGAAAAAGTATCTTAAAATAAATGCGCCTCGTCAAATCTGATGGTCAATCATGATGGAATTGATGGAAAAAGGCCTGAAAAAATATTTTCCAATGCTTGCATTGTGAATCCATCAACATGGCGTCATTTTGTGCCCTTCGATTTTGCAACCAACATGGCGTGAGTCAATTCATAGTTTTATTATGGTTTAATGATGACCCCAAAAAAAGCTACGATTTGACGTTTCTCTCGCAAGCCACCCAATCACACGCTAAGGTTGAGTTCCTCATTTCTGAGTTGTTAATCATTAGTACAGTAAATGAGGACAGACTTTTTTAATGAAAAGGGATTGGTTTTGAATGACCCGTGGAATAAATCATGAGTTGAAGTCAAATTTCGTTGTCTGACGCCATCTTGAAATCCAAGATGGCGGCTTCCGCTGTACTTTAAAATGGTGTAAATGACTTGAAATCGCATGAAACTCCAACAAAATGGGTATCGGGTGAAAGGGCTAAACGAGTAGAAGTTGAATTTCGCTATCAGACGCCATCTTGGCGGCATTCGCTCAACTTTTAATGCTTAATGCTGACAAAAAGTCGCATTAAACCACCACTATACGGGTATTGGGTGAAAGGGGTAAACTAGAAGTCGATTTTTTTCTTTCCGACGCCATCTTGAAATCCAAGATGGCAGCTTCCACTGAATTTAAAATACTGTTAATCAATAAAAATTGCTTGAACACAACTTTTTTTCACGTAATACTACATTAAAACTACTATTTTAAGACAATTTAGATCATTTTAAATCACTTTTATTATTTTTTCATTATGTTTCTAATGCATTTAGCACTTTTCTTGTTTTGTTTATAGTTTTTGTTTTTTGCCATTTATGTAATTCAATTATTCCTATCATGCTATTATGTTTAAATTGTATTGGCCTTATTCTAACGAAAACTATAAGGCTATGTTGTTTCTATCATTTAGCCTTAGCACCCAATACAATATATTTGGGAGTTTCATGCTATTTTCATTCATTTACAGTATTTTTAAGTTCAGCTGAAGCCACCATCCTGGATTTCAAGATAGCGCAGAATGCAAAAATAAACTTTTTATAACCTATCCCAATTCACAAACACCCATATTTTGGAGGTTTCATGCGATATTCAATGATTTAGAGCATTTTTAAAGTTTATAGAAAGCTGCCATCTTGGATTTCAAGATGGTGTAAGATAGCAATATTCGACTTCTACTCGTTAAGCCCTTCCACCCACTACCACCTGGGTTTCATGTCATTTTAAGTCATTCACTACATTTTAAAGTTTAGCGGAAGCCGCCATCTTGGATTTCAAGATGGCATCAGATCGCGAAATTCAACTTCTACCCCTATAATATAGGTTTTATGCGATTTTCAGTCATTTACAGTATTTTCAAGTTGAGTGGTAGCCGCCATCTTGGATTTAAGATGGCGACGGACAACGAAATTTGACTTCTACTTGTTTATTACTTTCAACTAATAACTAACGAGCCTATAGTAAACAAAGAGACGAAATGTCACGATTGGAATTTTTGATTTTCTGTCAGTGTCATTCCAATCGAGCAAAACCAAGCAGTCTTAAAGGTAGCCCTACAGCAGGGTTGCAAGCTCATTATTTCAAAAGGGATCAGATTGCGCTTCTTTGTTTACTATAGTTTCTTTACTAATAACCATATTGTGAAGGTTTCACGATATTTTCAGTAATTTACAGATTTGAAAATAAAAGCGGAAGCCGCCATCTTGAATTAATGATGGCGTCAAGCAACAATTTTTTTCCTACTATTTGGGCCCTTTCACTCAATACTCATATTGTAAAGATATTCATATCACTTTCGGTGATTTCAAGTTTTCAAAGATGTATTTTTTTAATTTTAACTCAAAACCAACACGCATAACTTACCAAAAATGTGTAAAAATGGGAGTTCCAATTCAAATATGTGCTATTGTTGAGATTCGTCTCATCGAAGTAATCGATGAGATGAATAACAACACACGCATATTGGTGTTATTATTATAAACAAATTATTGTAACTATAGTTCCCTATGAATCTCTAGGGAACTGATTAGTATAAATAGAAGTTAAAGTTGAAAATAAAGTTATTCCAGTTTTAACCTTCAAACAGTTAGTTTGTTCTCTCCTTTCCACTCCGAAAGTGCTCCCTGTTCAACAGGTTATAGGCCCAGCACTAGTGGAAAGGAGGAGTGGAATCAACAGTGGAATCGGTATCCAGCCAGCAAGAAGCCAATGGGAGGACGAGCCAGCGCCGAGAATCCAAAGGAACGTCGTCGAGCCAGAACCGTGTGAGGTTGTCGGGCCAGGAGCCTGGTAGGTCGTCGGACCGGGAAGCCAGCTGGAGGTCGGCAAGCCAGAAGACTCGGGAGGGAGGTCGTCGGGCAGGTGCTTTGGAGGGTCGTTGGTTCGGAGCCATTGAGAGCGGACCAGAATTACTGGTGGTTCGTCGTGCCGGGAGCCATGGAAGGTTGGCGGGCCGGTGCCGTGAAAGGTCGTCAAGTTATAGGCCAGATGGTGGTCGTCGCACCAGGAACCTCTGGTGGACTTACGAGCCGGGAACTACGGAAGGTCGTCAAGCCGGTGCCATGGAAGGGTGTCGGATCGGAAAACAAAGTGATGGTCGTTGGGCTGGTGCCACTAGGAGGCGTCAGGCCTCAGGAGGAGTGTCGAGGAGTGGAATCGGCAGCGGCAGGAGGGCGACCTGGGAATTCATTTGGAGGTGATATGCCTGGAATCCGATGGAAGGTGTTCGACCTGGGAATCCTTTCGGTGGCGTCGAAAAGGAAAACCAAGGGAATCCATGTGGTGGCTTCGAGCAGAGAATCCATGTGGAGGCGTCGAACCTGGAACCGGTCGGAGGTGTCGAGCCAGGGATCAAATTGGAAGGTGGTTTAGCCTGGTATCGAATTGGAAGACAGTCGAACCGGAATTCTGTCCGGAGGTGTCGATACTGAAATCCGATGGAAGGTTATCGAGCCGGGAATCCTAAGAGGGTTGCGAGCCGCTGGGAAGGCGAAAAGCCTTGAGGCTACGAACTGCAAGGAGCGTCAAGCCGACGGGAGGTTGTCGTCGAGCGAACCGAAGGCAGGTTTTCGTCGAGTGAGCCAGGGAATGGTCGTCGGGCGAAACCGGTGGAAGGTTGTCAAGCGAAACCTCGTCGTACTGAAGGCGATAGGGTTCGGTGTGTGTCGAGGAGGAGTAGCCACTTCAGGAGGAGCCACCGATTAGCTTGCAGTTGGATAACTGAGAACAGCGTGTGTTGAGGAGGAGTGTTGAGATTCGTCTCATCGAAGTAATCGATGAGATGAATAACAACACACGCATATTGGTGTTATTATTATAAACAAATTATTGTAACTATAGTTCCCTATGAATCTCTAGGGAACTGATTAGTATAAATAGAAGTTAAAGTTGAAAATAAAGTTATTCCAGTTTTAACCTTCAAACAGTTAGTTTGTTCTCTCCTTTCCACTCCGAAAGTGCTCCCTGCTGATGGCTCTCAACAGCTATGTATTCTGAGCGTGTCCTGTTTTGACATCTTGATCGAGAACTGTCACTAAGTTTTATGGCGGTTTAATAATCATGCACTGAGTGCTATTATAGAACATGCAAAAGAAAGCTTGGAGCAAACTTCTAGGTTTGTGTTTTATTATAGTTTAAAAAGAGCATTCATAACTCTTTCAAAATAACTAAAACAGCATGTTTAATAAAAGTTTTATTAGCGTTTTCAAAACCATCTGAAAACATATGGTCGAAAAAAAATTATACGCATTCTGCATGACCATAATAAAACCGCCATAAAACGAGCTGCACAAAAAAATGCCATAATTAAACCATAATAAAACTTCCTAATGCTAGTTGGCATAATCTGTGTTACTTGGGGTGTTTATAAAAAAAATATTGTTGAGCCATAAGTTCCGGAATGACGTGGAATACACGAAGCTCTGTCGGCCACTCTGTAACAAAAGCAAAGTATTATGACGAAAATCAACTAAAAAAACTAAAACAACTAAAGAAATCCAAGAAAACATTTACCGTTCTGTTCCGATTTTCACATATTGTGCACGAAGCAAAACTTGTTCCTAAATGACAAAACATAAACGGATTCGGCAAATAGTTAAAAATTTTCGAGGGTAATTGTACCGTTTTGTTTAGCTCAATCCAGGCCAACTTCACCTCGCTACGAGGTAAGTCTTACCTTTTTTTGATTCACCTTTTTACAGGTTTTTATTCAGCTCAATTCAGATGAACTTCACCTCACTACGAGGTAAGATTTACCTTTTTTAAATTTACCTTTTTTATCGGTGAATTGAATCTTTTTTTTAGCTCGATTCAGGTAAACTTTACCTCGCTGTGGAGTAGAAATTACCTTTTTGGCTTTCACGAGCATTCACCTTGCTGTCTTGGTAAATTTTATCATTTTATTAATTTCCGTGCTCTTTTCCAAAATGAAAAGGGCACACGAAATACCATAAAACATTTTTAGTTATTTTGACACATGCAACATAAGACTCTATTTGTTCTATCAGTGGTGGAGAATCCATACGAGTAAAAGATACATTTTGGTATAATAAAAGAACTCATTAAGCTATAAAAACTGAGCCTAATCATTTCAGATGTTGAATATCAAATTTAGAGATCTAGTTTCAGTATTTAATATGAAATCATCTTTGAATTGCAATTAGAAACTCCAGCTGCAACCCTCATTTTAACCCTCCAAAGCTGTTCGGGTCAATATGACCCGAAGCGCACATTTCAAACATCTTTGTCATCATTCCAATATACTGATGAACTGGTAATTTTGACAGACCAAGTATGTTCTATGAAAATAATGATCAAATTAGCGACAAAAAATTCAAATTTGAGTTTTGAAAATCGGTTCATTGGAAAAAGGAAATACAGCTAAGCAAAGCCAAAATAGGATGTCGTTTTTTAAAGTAAGATTTTTTTCTACCGGAAGATCTGTGATAGAGGTCAAAACTTTCATTGGACCCCAACATATCTATATATTGTCGGATAGATGGATTCTTGACGATTTTAAACATCGATGAAACACTTAAATACAGAAAAGCTGTCAGAAGTTATGAGCATTTCAAAAATAAAATTAATTTTTCGGACTTTTTACTTTCTGAACCAGTTTCTGATAACCTGGTAATACATATCGACTTTATTTTGAAATGTTCATTAAATAGAATAAATTACCTACACAATTAGGTAATATAATATCATCGAAATCGGTTAACATTTACAGCCAGGGTACGAAGTCAAACTACAACTCAATTTTCCCCGAAACGGATATTTAGTGAACGGCTTTGAAAGCTCAAGGTTATTGTTTCTGAATTAAGAAATTTCAATTAAAATGGTACCCACAAATAATTCAAAATGTTTGTAACTTTGACAGCTTTCATTAATTTTTGGAAGATGTAGCAAAGCACACCGGGTCAGATAGTTTAAAAATAAAAAAGTTTTCCTTGTCTTTCTGCATTCGGAATCAACTACCGATAACCTGGTAAAACATATCTAGGCACTCAATTTTGAAATATCAAAAAACAAGAATAAATTACCTACACAATGAATCTAACATCATCAAAATTAATTAAAATTTGCGGCTTTGGAGGATTATTTCAACGACAATTAGATAATTATCAACTATTCCTATAACAGAAACACGGAGATTACAACAATATCACTGGATTACTCTAAAGTACTGTTTTTAACGGTGTATAATTCGAAGTTTCTCCACGATTTTTCGGGCCAAAAATAAATTGCGTACTTTAAAGGGTGATACGGTCAAAAAAATCTGGTCAATATTTGACGTATTTCTTTCAATTTTGCATTTAAAAACCTGAATACCCCTCATTTTGAAGGTGTGTGTGCAGAATGTTGCTCCTATTTTGATTTTGGAATTCACTCTTCAGTTATCAAAATGCCGTCCAAGGAAGAAGAGCAGCGTATCAAACGTATTAAAATTTTGCTCGCGCATCGCGAAAATCCGAGCTACTCGCACGTAAAGCTGGCAAAATCGCTAAAAGTTGCCAAATCAACCGTTACAAATGTAATTAAAGTGTTTGGGAACGTTTGTCGACAGCCAGGAAGTCTGGATCGGGGGAAATCGAAAACCGGATGCCGCTTAGACGACAAAGAGAGTTTCCGGTAGTTTCAAGCGAAACCCTAACCTATCTCTCCGAGATGCCGCAAATAAGCTGGGTGTATCGTCTACAACCGTGCATCGAGCCAAAAAACGAGCCGGACTATCGACTTACAAGAAGGTAGTGACTCCAAATCGCGATGATAAACAAAATACAACGCCAAAGCGCGATCCCGGAGGCTGTACACGACGATGCTGACGAAGTTTGACTGCGTGGTAATGGACGACGAAACCTTCGTCAAAGCCGACTACAAGCAGCTTCCGGGACAGGAGTTTTATACGGCAAAAGGAAGGGGAAAGGTTGCAGATATTTTCAAGCACATGAAACTGTCAAAGTTCGCGAAGAAATATCTGGTTTGGCAAGCCATCTGTACCTGTGGCTTGAAAAGCAGCATTTTCATAGCTTCCGGGACTGTCAACCAAAGGAGTGAAAAGTGTTTGAAAAAACGTCTGCTGCCTTTGCCGTGGAGTGGTACGCCGCCAACAACGTGCAGGTGGTTCCCAAGGACAAGAACCCTCCCAACACGCCAGAGCTCCGCCCAATTGAGAAATACTGGGTTATTGTCAAGCGGAACCTAAAGAAGACCTAAAAAACTGCCAAAGACGAGCAGCAGTTCAAGGCATACTGGCTTTCTGCGGCGAAGAAGGTAAACAAGGTGGCTATACAAAATCTGATGGCAGGGGTTAAGCTTAAAAGCGCCCGCACAATAGCCCGTCGGTCGTCGCGTCGCGTCAGCGTCGCGTTGACATTTCATTTTGGGGATACCATTTTCCGTTTGAGCCACACAATGGTGCGTCGCGTCAATGAAGGCATAGTACTAAAACGCAAAACTTGTTCTAAACAGCAGCGTTCTATAGCGTCGACGTTATGGTTTTGAAAAAAAAAAATCAAAATTCTAGCGCGTCAGTAGGATTTGAACTTTTCCTTTTTAACGTTTTTTTTGTCAAAGTTAAAAATCAAAGAAATATTCGGCCATTTTTTTTTTTCAAATGATATTCAAACCATTCAAATGATTAATCATTATGATATGAAGCCGTCACATCAAAATATCATTGTCGTACAAATGGATTTTCGGATTTGTAGTTTATCTTTCAACAATCTTTTAAAAGCAATTCGTTTAGAACTATATTCACATTTAAATTAACATATTTCCACTAACATTTATCCAACCTTTCATGCTTCCTCTCCTTCCATTTTTTCGTCAACACCGTGCAGTAGTTGAACATGATCTGGTCCGTTCCACAGCTTCCACTGTCGACCGATTCAGATCGTTCCCGCAACCGATTGGCTTCCAAAGATGCGGCAAATTAACTGGAGGTCGATTCCTACAATGTAGCGTACCCTGAAACAGAAAAGAAATCATGTTTAATAAATCGGTGTGAATATTTCAGTATTATTTCTAATCTACCTGTTGTATCATTTGATGTTGACCGAATTTTCCAAGGCGAATTTTCCTTCTGTGAGGTAGCAGCCGTCCTCCAAGTACTGTAAATTCCGGGGAAATTGAACTGGGATTTGTTTCGCGACAACAAATCAGACAGACAAAACAACGGAATGAAATAAACGAATCAAATCAAACTTTTGCTATGATTCTTGACGCTGCATTGTGATGCAAAAATCGTCGTGTGCGTCGCGTTAGCGTTTTAGTACACAACGACGGCGTTGACAGCTTACGCGACGCGACGTCTGACGCGGTATTGTGTGGCTGCCTTAAGGCCCGGCAATTCGGATTTGGAAAAGCGGAAGCCTAACTGAATATTTTTCCTGAATTTTATACTAATTAAACTTGAAAAAGAAATTTAATTTGATTTTTTAAATAAACGATTTCACCGATTTACACGCGTTTTCCCTTGACCAAATTTTGACCGTATCACCCTTTAAGACGTTTTTAACCACTTTCAGTGTAAATGACACACAAATTAGTGTTAGTTCCATAGACTGATTGGGATTAACAAGTTTTCTATTAAAGACAATATAAGAGATAAAGATACAATAAGAAAAAACATTTAACAAAAAGTGGAATTTATTTTATACATGGAGGTTCATGTTAATCATACATCTACAGGTAACAGTTCCTTAGCTTAGTCTTTCCATACAAAAATAGAGAAATACATAGCAACACCAAAAGCGAGAACACCAACTCCCAGTAGAGCATATGCGGTGTAATAACCAGCGTTGCGTAACGTATCGATGTACTGTGAAAGATAGAACAAATGTAACAAAACATAGCAGAATATATCGAAACATGAGGCACTTACTATCAGATCATCAACGACGGCCTGTGTAAGCTCAACCCTTTGCTCCACCCAAAATGCGGGCACGAATAAATCCGGTAGACCTTGGAGTACTCTGTAAGAATATTTTTCTTATAAAACAAAACCTTCATTGACTTTCAAGAGCTCGATTACTTACTGTAATCCATATTCCTTCACATGCACATTATATTGTATCCTCCCATTGACCAACATCGGAACTCCAGAGAATGGATGCAATGCGTACCGGAATTCATGGGCTTGTCGCGTTGGGCTTAGACCGGAAACAGCATTTAAATAGCTTGTATCAGCCAGATAGAAATGGGGGAAACTGACAAACAATGGTGCCCCAAATTTGCATCCTGAAACGTCAAACACGCCGGGCCTTACCACAGGACATTCCTCCGGTTGTGCCGTACATTGGCATTCAGTTTCCGGGAAGTTGTGTCCGTTGTCAAAAACGCGATTATCGCCAACCCAAATTTTTCCTTCTAGGCCGTGTAGTTCAAAATCGCCATCGTATTTCAAAGTAACGGCACTGCATAAATCGGTTATGAAAAGCATGAAATCTTCTGGATTGGCGATCTGCGAGCTTGTCATCGGAGGATTAACCGATCCTGTTGATCCCCTGACTTGTCCACAGGATCCCCGATAGAATGGAACTGATGGCTCGCCATTCCATGTGTGCATGAGTCCTGTCCTCGACCATACATCTGAGCCAGTAGCCATTTGGAAGACTCCGTCGTATTCAATGCTAGTATTCCTTTCATAGAAATAGCTAAAGCCGGTCCAGTTTGGTATATCTATTCCCTCGAGAGTCCCAGGAGGTAACGCGTTAACTAAACCTTGCAGTCCAGTCAAGAGTCGATCATCTACTCCATCGAACAATATGTCCTTTACGAGAACGTCTTTGTAAACGATTGCATCCAGAAGGTCATTGTTGGCAAGAATAGCATCCATTAAACCCCTTAGCTGGGGATTGTTCTCTGTTAATTTACCGACCGTCTGAAATATCAAAATACTATTATAGGAACTTTTCATAGAGAAACATCTTAGTTTCTAGTACCATTAATATCGTATGTGGCGTAGAAACGGTATCGGTGTAGAAATGGCCGTTCGATTGCTCGGGAATGTAATGCCATATGCGTTGCTGTTGGAATGTTACTGTATGGTTACCGTTAAAGTTGACATTGGCACGCTCATGAACTTCAGAAAAAACGTAAGGCCCCTTTTGGACAAAATGTGGCCGCACATTGGGATTCGTCGCCTCTTCCCAATTCACCCAATCCCACACGTAGATGTCGAAAAACATTGGTACTTCTGATTTAAACCAATTATCATAAACCTGGGCTCCGGATTGCAACACGAACTCCTATACGATAAAAATAACCGTTAACAATCTTTTTGTTTTAATACTTGAACTGTCAGGAAACTCACACTTCGTGCTACCGAATCCACAATAGCCGGCCATCCGAATCCGAAGAAAGCAGCTAAGCCAAAGATCAGAACTACTCCCATGAAGGACCAAACCTTCTTGGCAGTATTCGAACAGTTGCAGCAGCAACACATTTTAAATCCACTGCTCTAGTTCGATTTCTGTTCGAATTAACTATTCTAACCGTTCCTCGACGAAAGAGATGTGTGTCTTAATGTTAGAAATATACGTCTGGTGAATGCTACTTGCAACATCGAGAGTTTTCAGTTAGCTATGGATAAACCTTCGACTTAAGCAGCCGTAAAGATAACGGCTCGATATGATATCAATGGAGTTATCAGTAGAGTGCTAAGGTTCTTATCTGGGGGGTCCAATCTGCTAATTGACCTCACAGATTCAAAAAAGTGGGTACTTTCGAATTTCATTTTTTTTTTCGTATTTCAATCTTTGGAGATAAGCGATTAACGACTGCCGAAAGATTGTACTGACATTTATCAACAATAGCACAAACGTGAAACAACAATTTATATCAATGACTCAATAATCGCTATAATAAATTAAAATCAATTGAGCTCGAAATAGCAATTTTTGGAAAGCGAGTCGCAAAAACCAATTTAAAATTATAGGTAGGTATGTCCCTTATAATGCGTTTGAGAAAATCAGTGGAACAAAAGATAGCAAGTAAAAATTGTGAAAAGTATAAAGTATATAATTTCCAACATTTATATACATAGAAATTTATCGTTAACCATTCCGAATTGAGTTTAGCTTGTACAGCTTAGCTTATACAGGGTGGGCCATCTGGATGTTTCTGATTTCAACATCGAATCACTACCATCACTACTCCATTTTTCAGCCGAGTTTGACAGCTAAGCACAATTTCGAAACGTCATTTAGTGCCATTTTAGCTAAATATAAGTCTATACAAACCAAAAAAAGGAAGCGCTGAAATTTTAGTGCTTTACACCAACAACGATCGTTTAAAATTAAGAGAAAGTTTGAAAACTAAAAAAAAAGCTGATTTAGACTGGCCTCCTCGTTTTCCGGATTATGGGTACCAGGCTGAGTAGATATTGACGTGAGTAGAGGTTGACGCCAGCATACCGAAGAACGTTGAAGAACGTAAAGCTGATAAAGCTTGCTTTATTTAGAATTGGCACAAAATTTTGCTATATTGTGGCGCTTCTGGTGGACGGGTTGGGAAGTTCTTGAAACCCATGTGTCAGGATCATGGCCGTAGGAACGGGGGGGGTTTTGGGGGTTAAACCCCCCCCATGAGGATCCAAAACAGCAACCGAGATATTCTACTCTACACTCAAAATTTTGAATTCAGAACCAAATTATGATAATGGAGTAATTTTAATCAATCCAGACAAAAAACAAAATTTCAAAAACCCATCTCAAGTCCGAAATTCTGCTACACTTTTTCAAAATTTTCTCACTTGGTCATCGAAATTCTGGGCTGAATTTAAAATTTTGAATTAAATTAAACCCATTTCGGAGGTTCTGGTTCCATAATTCCCATAACCCAAATTTTATTCCTATTTTTGTATTTCGGATTCTGTACCCTGTTCAGGATTATTTTCAGTACAAATAATCTTAAGAAATTAGAAATGAAAAGCTGCTTTTAAATCATGGTTCAAACTTGGTTATGCAATTCATATTAAATTTGAATAATGTTTTTCGAGATCACATGTATTTTCAATATTTTGATTAGGGTTATATGAATATAAAAAAAAGAAAAAATTTGAAAAGATTCAGATCTTTGTAAATTTATATTTTAATCTTATTCACAATACAGATAAAAAAAAGTAATTTAAATAGTGAATTTAAATTAAACCTGAAATGCAGAATTAAGTTAATAGATTCATGAATGAGGGCTCTATAACTCTGCTCTGAAAATTCTGATCTGGAATAGAATTCGAAAATCGTATTTTTTTAACACTTGAGAAATCGTATGGAAATTAGGATACAAATTCAAAGAACAATTTTTTATTTTGCTACACTTCGAAATATAACTCGAATGGACTAAATTTAAGTGTTAAACTTTATTCGACAAAATTGAACACAATATATTCTGTTACATAAAAAAAATTCCAGGGGTTTCTGAGATATTGAATGCCAAATTTCGGTGTTTCACGTCGTAGATTTCTTGGCGCTGCTTAATGTGTTAAAATTGCTTGTCAATTCAATTTCCAGATTGCAATTTTATCAACCAAATTAGTTTGGAAACACAATTTAGCTGAAAACCACAAATAAAAGTTAGAATTTCAGTTTTTTTTATGTTATCCGCAAAAAAAAATTATTAAAAAAAATATCCATAGGCCTTTCATTATGGAGTTGATTCTTTATAAGACATATTTACAGGTAAAGAAAAATTTTCAGCTAAAAATCCTTCACAAATTTCTTTATTTTTCCAGTGCATTGTTTGACATTTTCCACACATTAAGAGCACCAAAATTTGGCATTTTATGTTCCAGAACCCAATAGACAAAATTCTGCTAATTTAATATAGATATATGAGTGGAAGTGTCGTATTTCATTTTGTAGAATGAGGTTTCATTATTAGATTTATTTCATTTTAATTATGCTTTTTAATGGAGCATACAAGCGGCTAGCGAAAACACGAAATGTCTCGTATTTGGTCCGCAATGTAATATCATTGCTGTTTTTTTAAGCCAATTTTTAAACTTAAATCATTAATTTGGTTCAAGTTTGAATCATTAAAATTTGATGAGAAAATCTTATGATTTTTATCTTTTACTTTTTTTTAAATTGATTTATTTTCATCAAAGGCTAAATTTTAAATCAAATTCAAAGATTTTTAACTCCTTAACTCTTAATTTTAGAACCAATTTTCTAAATTTACGATTTAATACGAAAACTTTAAATGTCAAAGTAGTTAAAAATGACTAATCATATTGTAACAATCATAATGTGTTTTAATATTTTTTTGTATTCGTGCATTTTTGGACAAAAAATCATAGCTAAAAATCAGTCATCAAAAGCCCCCCCATGAGTCGGTTCTTCCTACGGCCCTGGTCAGGATTATGTCAGCTTCACGTAGGTATTATTGACATTCCGCAAATCGACTGTACTTTGTAAACAATCCACGTGGAGTCCGAAAGAAGGGAAAAAGTTCTGCAGTTAAAGGGTGTTCGGATCAAAAAGTAGTCAACTTAAATTCGCCGCATTTCTTCTAATCATTCATATGAAAACCCTGAACACCCCTCATTTTGTAGGTGTGTGTGTGCGTGTAGAATGATGGTTCTTTTTAGCTTTCGACATTAGGTCTTTAGTTTTCAAAATGGCGTCCAAGCAAGAGCAGCTACGAATCAGAATTTTGTACATGTGTCGTGAAAATCCAAACTACACACACGCAGAAATTGCAAAATCGTTGAATGTGGCAAAATAACCGTAGTAAAAGTGTTAGGCTGATGTCATGCTGAAGCTACAAGCAACGCAACGCGTTCACACGACAAACCAGCTCTCATTTGATCTTCATGGATTTGTCGCGCTTTACAAAGCGCTCAGTATGACAGGTCTGCGCTTTTTCCATGGAGATCAAATGAGAGCTGGTTTGTCGTGTGAACGCGTTGCGTTGCTTGTAGCTTCAGCATGACATCAGCCTTAGGGGATCGCTTTTCGTCAACTAGGTAGCCAGGATCTGAGGGAAATCGAAATCCGGTAGCCGCATTGACGAACAGGAGAGTGGTTAGCACTTTCAAGAGAAACTCCAATCTCTCCGTACCTAGGCCAAGGCAGACTTCAGAGAGCTTCCGAGACAAGAGTTTTATACAGCAACTGGATGGGGAAAAATGAAAGTTTAGTTGATAAAATCAATAAAATCATTTTTTGGAACTTATTCGAGCAAACGGACGTGTTTTTGCTCCAGAAATATCGATTCGTTTCTCGGCCTTTGTTTGCTCTGCCATCGGTGGTCTATTCGGTGAGCATAGTTGCCTGCTACAAACCCTTTTTCGTCCGGAATCCAGCGTCCGTACATCAACTCTCTGGGACTTAATAGGTTTTTCGAAAAAGTTTCAAAAAGTCGATTTTCGGCCAAAATAAGTTTTCGGGGTAACATCAGATCTCGACATTTCATGCATTTTTAAGCCATTTGCCATTAAAATTAAAATTTCGATTTTCTCGATTTTCTTTGGTCCCCAATTTTTGACAATTTTCTTCTCACAAAAGTCTTGTAATTCGAACAATTTATCTTATATATAAAAATGGAGGCGTTTTCTTTGTGATAACATCACGTATGAATGGTCGGTCGGAATGAAGTGAAATTTGGTATCCGAGGGTTTTTTCGGTCAGAGATGGTTTGTATAATAGTTTCAAGAATCTCACATTTTATGAAAGGGGGGTCCCCATACAAAATTATCTCTTCACATCTTATATATAAAAATGGAGGCGTTTTCTTTGTAATAACATCACGTATGAATGGTCGGTCGGAATGAAGTGAAATTTGGTATCCGAGGGTTTTTCGGGTCAGAGATGGTTTGTATAATACTTTCAAGAATCTCACTTTTTATGGTCCCCATACAAAATTATCTCTTCACATCTTCTCTTATATATAAAAATGGAGGCGTTTTTTTTTGTAATAACATCACGTATGAATGGTCGGTCGGAATGAAGTGCAATTTGGTATCCGAGGGTTTTTTGGGTCAGAGATGGTTTGTATAATAGTTTCAAGAATCTCACTTTTTATGAAAGGGGGGTCCCCATACAAAGTTATCTCTTCTTCACATCTTATATATAAAAATGGAGGCGTTTTCTTTGTAATAACATCACGTATGAATGGTCGGTCGGAATGAAGTGCAATTTGGTATCCGAGGGTTTTTTGGGTCAGAGATGGTTTGTATAATAGTTTCAAGAATCTCACTTTTTATGAAAGGGGGTCCCCATACAAAGTTATCTCTTCTTCACATCTTATTTTTAAAAATGGAGGCGTTTTTTTGTAATAACATCACGTATGAATGGTCGGTCGGAATGAAGTGCAATTTGGTATCCGAGGGTTTTTTGGGTCAGAGATGGTTTGTATAATAGTTTCAAGAATCTCACTTTTTATGAAAGGGGGGTCCCCATACAAAGTTATCTCTTCTTCACATCTTATATATAAAAATGGAGGCGTTTTCTTTGTAATAACATCACGTATGAATGGTCGGTTGGAATAAAGTGAAATTTGGTATCTGAGGGTTTTTTGGGTCAGAGATGGTTCGAATAATACTTTCAAGAATCTCACTTTTGATGATAGGGGGTCCCCATACAAAGTTATCTGTTCTTCACATCTTATTTTTTAAAATGGAGGCGTTTTCCTTGTGATAACATCACGTATGAATGGTCGGTCGGAATGAAGTGAAATTTGGTATCCGAGGGTTTTTCGGTCAGAGATGGTTTGTATAATAGTTTCAAGAATCTCACTTTTTATGAAAGGGGGGTCCCCATACAAAATTATTTCTTTTCCACATCTTATATATAAAAATGGAGCCGTTTTCTTTGTAACACCATCACGTATGAATGGTCGGTCGTAATGAAGAGAAATTTGGTATCCGAGGGTTTTATGGGTCAGAGATGGTTTGTATAATAGTTTTAAGAAGCTTATGAAAGGGGGGTCTTCATACAAAATTATCTCTTCACATCTTCTTATGTATAGAAATGGAGGCGTTTTCTTTGTAACAACATCACGTGTGAATGGTCGGTCGGAATGAAGTGAAATTTGGTATACGAGGGTTTTTTGGGTCAGAGATTGTTTGTATAATAGTTTAAAGAATCTCACTTTTCATGGAAGGTGGTCCCAATACAAATTCAACTTTATTTGTTACGATTTCCATAAGAATCGATAAGCGAACACGATGAAGTTAAGGACGTGTAGATGAAATCAAACATTTATTACGATTCCATAAGAAGGTAAAACGAAGTTTACCGGGTCAGCTAGTTAACTATAAAATGAGGATTTGATTATTCTTTGCATTAGCAAAGTGAAAATTTATTGAACTTTCACCCCTTCACGACTGGGCTCTTACATGATAACGCAATTTATTGTGCTGGAAATGCCATAATTCAACTTGAGAAATTCTTAACAACCACATTCATCTTTCTTATGTTGCATTTCACTTTTATTATTCTAGGTGAAGAACTCATTATAATTTATCTTCGAGCAACTAAAACTTCATTGTAACCCAACCTTACAACGATTTTCGGTTTGAATTTTTCAACAATCTGAGTCACTTTTTATATTCTATATCTATTTTAATAGTCGAAATTCCCACTAAACATAGTTTTGAACAACCAGACTTTGTTAAAGATTTGTTCTAACTCCACCAAATACGCTTTACAAAACTTTTTCCGGTCATGCACAGGTGAAAACTAATTGTTACACCCAAACAGCAACGAATTACAGCACCTGTCTGTGTATCATAATTGTCCATTTAACAGGAAATGTTTTCTAGTAACGCACGCACCTGAAAGCGAAGGCTGACGAGTAAAATGACAAACATTGACTGCGGATTGGAAGGACGATCCAGTACAAAGCTTCCGATCTTATCACATAATATAGAGAGCATTCCGATAAATCCGTTCACGATAAGCTTGGCGGTGTGGCCAACGCCGATAATCGCGTCGTTTATTGTTCTATAAATACAAACCACTAGACGCTCCCGGACAGTAGCTGACGTTCCTTGAAACGTAAACGGATTTCCAAACAGTAACAGAGTGGAAACAACTTGTGTCTACTTTCTACGTGTTTTTAAATTGTTGCAGATTTTGATATTTTCAAGACATGGATCAACCATTATTTCGAGGCGCCCAAGTTTCAAACAGAAACATTTTATGTAAAAGGTAAAACCAATGGTTCTATTGAGAAAGAATCAATAGCCAAACACGAAGATAAAAAATCCTTTTGACCCGCAGGCAAGGAGTTTTTTGACCCCCGAATTCATGCAAACATTGTTTTTTAATTCGAAATTAACATAAAGAATTACATTTTTCTGCTCCCAGCTTGCTTCAAAATAAGGCTATTTTGATGAATTGCTCACCCATGATCTAAACTACAGGGTGTTCAATAAGTTTGAATACAAATTAAAATAACGGTAATTCAAAATCAACTGGATAGATTTTCGTTTAGGAAATTTTATACTTAAACCAATTGTACTTCAGCGGTTTCTCAAGTCCACCGTACGTGGCACGCTCCTCTATTGTTGGAATTTCGTTCTCCATAAGAATGCTGACGGTTTTTAAAAGAGAGTCAAAATAGGTTTCCTGCATATGTTTATTCTCGACAACATGTAGAGAGTTATATTTGAAGGGGAAGACATTTTGAGCCAATATTTCCAAAAAACTGTATTTTTTTGTGTAAAATGACCTATGAAATGAAATGAAATGAAAATAAACACTAGATGCAAAATTTGCCAAAAATTCATTAATGACCAATAATGGAAGCTTTATATAAAGTTACACAAGCACATATTTAATCGTTTTAATCTATTAATGATATGCAATTATTCTATGCTCCATCAAGTTGATAAGCTTTTTGGTGGAAATCAGCTAGCACGTAACTGCTTTTTCGACATGTCACACACAATACGAAAAAAAAATATTTGAAACAAGTTTAGAAATTCTGTACTTGTTTATTCTCGACATCATCAATGATCATGAGAATTTAACCAAAGGAGGCCGATTAGGTGACCTGTAAACTGTAAACTATTTATTTTGGTCAATAAATTGAATTTTTTGCCTGTACCAGTACTTGTGGTGTGAAAAGGCTGAAAAAAAAACGAACACTTCATGCAAATTAATTCTTCGACACCAGGAATAGTTTGTCTGATTATAGCACTAAATTACTCTTAACAAAAATTAGATGTATGCTACGGCTTTACCACACCATTTGGTTAAAAAGTGTATTCGAACTTATTGAACACCCTGTATACCTTTCAGTATTAAACTCCGAAAATTTTGAACGAAAATAAACTTATCTTATGTGATTTTTTACGAGGAATCAAATGATAGCTGTTTGAGCCACCGCACGCATCAGAAAATGGATTTATGACCTTTTTCCCCTCTATACCCGTACAATTTTTCAATTAATTGAGAAAAAAGCATGTTCGGACTTGACCATTTTGAACCAAATGAAATCTATCTGATTTTTTTCCGAGGAGTCCAATGAAGGCTGTTTGCACGCACCACACGCATAAGAAAATGGAGTTCTGGCCGTTTTACCCTCAGTTTCTTAACATTTTTAAAAAAAATTTGGAAAATTTTGAAGAAAATGAAACCTATTTGTGTGCTTTTTTCTGAGAAATCGAATGAAGGCTATTTGAGCCACACCGCACGCATTGGAAACTTGAGCTATGGCTGTTTTTACCCACTATTCCCCTACATTTTTGAATTAATTCAGAATAAAAAAAGTTCTGTCTTGAAATTTCTTAATCAAATAAGGCTTAAAGGGTGATACGGTCAAAATTTGGTCAATATCAACTTGACGTTTATTGACATGGTATACCGTCTCATGACATAACTTGACGAACATAATTCCTATAATTCACTTGGTCCATGGCAACCGTTCTCCAATTTCTCGGGCACTCCATGTTCGCCAGATCACGCTCCACTTGGTCTAACCACCTCGCTCGTTGCGCCCCCGCTCGTCTTGTTCCTACCGGATTCGTAGCGAACACCTGTTTTGCAGGACAGTCGTCCGGCATTCTCGCAACATGTCCCGCCCAGCGTATCCGGCCACTCTTCACCACCTTCTGGATACTGGGTTCGGCAATTCAAATGAACTCGACAATTCACCCGAAATCCGCACACAGCACTGCGTTCCATCCATCGTCGCCTTGATCAGTCTGATCAGCTTCCCGGAAAAGCCGTTGTCGTCCATGATTTTCCATAGCTCGTTACGGTCGATCGTGTCGTATGTGGCTTTGAAGTCGATGAATAGATGGTGCGTAGGGACTCAACCTGACGTATTTCTTTCAATTTTGCATTTAAAAAACCTGAACACCCCTCATTTTGAAGGTGTGTGTGTGTGTAGAATGTTGCTCCTACTTTGATTTTGGAATTCACTCTTCAGTTGTCCGAATGCCGTCCAAGGAAGAAGAGCAGCGTATCAAAATTTTGCTCGCGCATCGCGAAAATCCGAGCTACTCGCACGCAAAGCTGGCAAAATCGCTTAAAGTTGCCAAATCAACCGTTGCAAATGTAATTAAAGTGTTTGGGGAACGTTTGTCGACAGCCAGGAAGTCTGGATCGTGGGGAAATCGAAAACCGGAAGCCACTGAGACGATAAAGAGAGTTGCCGGTAGTTTCAAGCGAAACCCTAACCTCTCTCCGAGATGCCGCAAATAAGCTGGGTGTATCGTCTACAACCGTGCATCGAGCCAAAAAACGAGCCGGACTATCGACTTACAAGAAGGTAGTGACTCCAAATCGCGATGATAAACAAAACACGACGGCCAAAGCGCGATCCCGGGGGCTGTACACGACGATGCTGACGAAGTTTGACTGCGTGGTAATGGACGACGAAACCTACGTCAAAGCCGACTACAAGCAGCTTCCGGGACAGGAGATTTATACGGCAAAAGGAAGGGGAAAGGTATCAGATATTTTCAAGCACATGAAACTGTCAAAGTTTTTGAAGTGATTGTGATTGAAGAATATTCTGAGTAGTTTTGAATTTCAAAACTTGTGATCTTATTTTAATTTTTTTTAATCTGTTCAATTCTGACTCGGAAAATTAAATTACAGTTCTGAACTCCGAAATTTGGTTTGAAGTCCTGATCTTGGAATCAGAAAATTAATTCTGACTTTCTCATATATTTTTCACGGTTTGGGATCTGGATTCTCGGTTATTTCTCGTTTTTCTCGGTATGCTTTTTCATTTCCCGGTTATTTCCCGGTAAAGACTTTTCGGAAGTTTTTTTTTATATTGCCAAAAGCTTTGTCATCTCAGGTAAAATTTAATACTTTGTAGTAAGCTTTTCTACTGTACCTATTTGTACCATGTAGCGAAAAAATTGACTATTCGTTTCATTCTTTTACAGTTATAAATAAAAAGAATCAACTAGGGGGACCAGTTTAATCGATGGTTACTCAACGAAGTCTTCCGATTATTTTTTTTAAATTCTTTTCCTTGAGAGTGGGATGAGAGCTACACCCTTTACGCAGACTGCATTGTTCTTAGTTTACACGTGTAGTAGGTAGTTACTGCCAGAGCTATAAATCCAAGAACTCCTAATGCAATCGCAAGGTATACTCCGTTGTTATAGACTATAATTAAAAGCTGAAAGAAGAAAAACATGCTGGTAAAATTACTCTTGATTACGGATAAGTATTTCAACGCACTTTGAGATCGCTTGCCATGTCCTCTGAAAGCTCTGCCCTCTGTCGGAACCATATGACGGGAAGCATCATTTCAGGAATATCCTTGAACAAACTACAAAAAAGATTAATGCATATTGGTTTCGGGTGAGTCATCTATGCAAGACCAAACTTACTCAAAGCCATACTGCTTCACCATGAGGTTGACCTGCAACTGAGCTTTTACTGTTAAGGGTATTCCCGTAAGAGGTTCTAAGGCCAGAATAAATTCATGATCTGCTTTGTTTGGTTTCATGCTTCCATTGAAAGCTTTGCGGTAAGATACATCGCCAAGGTAAAAGTGCGGATACGATACCGTAGCGGGTGCCCCCATGTTACAGCGGGACACGTCCAATGCTCCTGGCGCGAGGACAGGACATTCTTCTTCAGCAGCAGTACACTGGCATGTTGAGGATTCATATATGTGACCATTATCGAAGGCTTCATAATTTCCTATCCACTGATAACCATCAACGCCATGAAGACTATACTTGCCACCATACTTCAAGCTCATTGTGCTGCAAATGTCCGTTGAGAAAACGGTAGCGTCGTACGCTTCCCAGTCACGATACTGAAACGCTGGCCAAAGTTCTCCGGTAGTTCCCCTCACTAGGCCACAATCGTCCCTGAAATAGTCGGTGCGATTTTCTCCGTTCCATAGCCGCATAATTCCCAAATTAGCTAGGCTGTCTAGTCCGGTGCCAATGGTAAAATTTCCGTCGTACGTTTCGCTGCCATTTCGTCCATAGAACCACCCAAACTTATCAAACGGAGGTATTTCTATTTCGTTCTCTAAACCGGGTACGATTTCAACCAGCTCTAACAAAGCAGTTAGGAAAGCATCCTCATATCCATCGAAGAGAATATCTTTCACGGGGACGTTGTAAAATGGTGAACTAATTTTGTCCGGGTTGAAATTTATCAATCCATTCATGAATTCTAACAGTTCTTCCTTCTGGGCGGCAATCAAACTGTAACCGATTGTCTGTAGATTAAATTGAAATGTTTATTAATTTTTTCAAGGTAAAACCCATTTCCATTTGTCATACCAGCACGATTGGATTGATCGTTACAACTTTATCGTTTTCGAAGTCTCCTTTCGACAATTCCGGTACGAAATGCCAGGTACGCTTCTGCTGGAACGACACGGTTGAGTCGTCGTTCCACTGCAGGTTAACCCGCTCGTGTTTCTCCAGGAACGTGTATGGTCCCAGCTCGACCAGTTCCGGTTTGTAGCCTTCACTTTGGTAGTCTTCGGCATTCGTCCAATTCCAGGCGTACAACTCCAGGTACATGTCGATTGGAGGGGCTAGCCAACTGTCGTACACTTTCGTTCCCGGCTGCAATACGAATTCTTTCTCGATCTCTTTGCGCACCACCAGGAGCCAGATCAGGCCCAGGGCAATGGCCATAACACTTATCACAATCGAACATGTCCAGGCCCAGATAAATTTTGCCCTTCGAGAGCAATTACAGCACATGACGATGTTGTATCCTCCAGGCAGCAACCAAACGGTCACTGCTTATCCTGTGATAATGAATAGCTAAAATTAACGAGCCGTTAAAAATCACTTAAAGTCAAGATGGAATGATAAGCTTTGCGTTTCCTCCTTAATAACATTGTGGATCATTGAACCATTGAAACGTGTTGCGAATTGTTCGAATTTCATCTCTGAGTTAATAGCGTTCCCACATCCGAAGCTATATACATACATGATGGTAGCGGTGTGCGACATGACCATGCCCAGAAGGAATACACCGAAGTGGTGGCAACGACCAGCTTACTGGTAAACCTCAGAAATAGCTGAGCTTCGTACTAACTGTCTAAAAGCCAGACGACGAGCTCAACGGGCGAGAAATGAAGTCGATAGAGAAACGAGAGGTGTCGTTTACCGAGCAGCCAAGGTGGCACTTAAGCGAGCTATTAAAACAAGCAAAGAGAACTGCTACAGAGCGTTATGCCAGAGCGTAGATGGGGCCAAGCCTATAAAGTTGCACTGGCGACCGAAAAGTGTCCGGCAAATCTGAGAGAGATCGTTGCACATCTTTTTCCCGCAGCATGGCCCGACGCAGTGGCCACTTACCCCGTACGACGCGGGTGCCCAGTGGGGGATGTTTAATAGACAATCAAAAGGGTTTTTTTTAATAAAAACCTGTTTAATATTTTAAACAATTTGGTATTGAAAATGCATCTCAATTATCATTTACACACACTTATCACATATTTCACATGTTTCAAATTAAAAACGAAACGGAGTTCGTACGGGATCAGCTAGTCCTCTATAAATAAACAAAATAGAATAGAATAGACTCTTGTTCAGTTAATGTGTCTAGCGTTCTAGGCGTATTGGATTATACGAAATTGAATGTAAAGCTTCCCAATTTCTTATTTTCAAACGTTCGCAAAGTGTCATGACATTATTTCATATTGATCTTTACCAAATTCATATTTTTTGGACAACAATTTACTACTTAAATTGACACGAATTAAAAATGATTTTGATATTTGAAATCGTTTATATGGTTTTGATTCGAACGATAAAATATCAATCCATGTCAGGCTTCATTTATTACCATATGCTGTGTACAAATAAGCAAGAAAAAAAACACATCTTGGTTGCATATCGCTCCCACGTGCATAAGAAATATAGGTACTTGGTTGAGAAATAGGCGCCTAATTTTTAAATTTCTCCAGCGCTCAATGAACAGTATGCTTTGGTTACTATTATCTTGCAACGACGTTGGTTACTATTATATAAAATTCTCTTGTATCGGTGTTTGTAGTACTACTCCTCCGAAATGGCCCAAACGATTCAAATGAAATTATTTTTAGAATATTCTGTAGGCATGCGAATCGGTTTATATCGAATAAAAATAACAAAAAGTCGCATCGATTGTCCGTAATAATTAAATTTGTAGTTTTTTGAATGAAATAAAAGTCATGGCTTCCATTTTCTCGAGATTTGTTTTTCTTTGGGCGGTTTGTTTTTCGTCTCCAAGGTCGAGGCTTCGCGAGCAGACGTCGTTAGAAGACAGTAACCATGGCGTAGCATACTGATCAGTGAGAATATTTTGGCGCGTATTTCTCAACCAAGCATATTTTCAATGCAAGGGGTGGCGATATGAAGCCTTGATGTGATTTTTTTTGTTCTTGATTCCTAGCTCATTTCTTCATGGTTATGAATGACGCCTAGATGTGACTTAGGTTGACATTTTGCTGATCGAATAAAACATAGGTATAACATTTGTTTTGCCAAAATCTGAAATTGAAAAGTCAGGCATCCATTTTTAGAGATTTTCTTTTCTTCGAGGGGTTTGTTTTTCGTCTCCATGGGCGAGGCGTCGCCACGACATCGAGCCAGTAACGAACGAAGAACTTGTGGCTATCGCTAAGAAACTTGCGGTGAATAAGGCCCCTGGTCCGGACGGTATCCCAAATGCAGTGCTGAAGGTGGCGGTACAGACCATTCCGGATACTTTAAGAGTGGTGCTACAAAAGTGTCTCGACGAGGGATCGTTTCCCAAATAGTGGAAAACGGCGCAGTTGATGCTACTACCGAAACCTGGGAAACTCCCAGGGCATCCATCATCATACAGACCCATTTGTCTGCTGGACACTCTTGGTAAGCTACTGGAGAGGTTAATATTTAACAGACTTATTATCAACCCGGAAGGCGATAGTGGACTGTCGGACAGACAGTTCGGTTTTCGGAAAGGGAGATCTACGTTGGACGCCATCCGAATGGTGACAGAGTACGCGAAGCGCGCATATAAAAGGAAGCGGACAGGCGTTTGTCACTGCGCCATTGTGACAATCGACGTTAAGAATGCCTTCAACAATGCCAGCTGGGAATCGATTGCCAAAGCGCTTCACAGAATGCGTGTTCCCAATACGCTCTGCAGGGTAATAGGACGATATCGTGCTCATGATCACCGGCGAAACAATCGAGGAGG